>NC_046154.1:235415090-235426690 GCF_011064425.1 Rattus rattus | reverse complement strand
CCTCCCACGGGATTTGGGTGCAGAGAACTGTTTATCCGGTCGGTCCCTTCAGGTGCGGTGTCTCAGACGCGGTGGACCTGCTGCTCCTGGGCCCTCCTCTACGGGTACCCAGAGGCCGTATACAGTTTCCTCCTGGGCCAGGGATGTGGGCAGGGGTGGGCAGCGTTGGTGGTCTCCTCCGCTCTGCTGCCTCAGGAGTATCTGCCCGACCAGGCGAGAACTCCCTGCAAGGGCCACCTGAGGCAGAGGCTGCTGAGGCAGGGATCCGTCATGGTCAGGACCTGGCCAGGCTGCGGAGGTGTCGGCCCCCTAGAGACTCATATCTGTGTGACCTGAGTTCCACAGGCAAATGTCGTTGTAACAGGATTTGTCTTGCAGTCCCCAGGCTCAGTTTGCTGCGCTGGGTGTTCTCAAACTCTCTCGGCCTCATAACCAGGAAGATCTGCGCCCACGGCAGCTTTCGGGAGGTTCCGTGCTTTGGGATTCCAGAGCTTTTGTTTCCTCTGGGGTCAGAACTGTGTGCAGCGTGCAGTCTCTCTGGGTTTCCCAGGCGTGTCGCCTCTGAAGGGGTTTAGCTCCCTCCCACAGGATTTGGGTGTAAGAGAACGTTTATCCGGCCGGTCCCTTCAGGTGCGGTGTCTCAGACGCCAGGGATCTGCTGCTCCTGGCCCTCCTCTGGCTGGCACCCAGAGGCCGTATACAGTTTCCTCCCTGGGCCAGGGATGTGGGCAGGTGGGCAGGCAGGGTCTCTGCTCTGCTGCCTCAGCAGTGTCCGCCCGACCAGGCGGCGAGAACTCCCCTCCAGGGGGCCTGAGAGCAGAGAGCTGCTGAAGGCAGGGATCCTCCGCTGGTCCGGGACCCAGGATCTGTTTTTACTTGAGTTTTTGATCTTAGCCATTGTGACCAGTGTGAGGTGGAATCTCAAGGTTGTTCAGATTTGAATTTCCCTGATGACTAAGGATGTTGAACATTTCTTTAGGTGCTTCTCAACCTTTTGATATTACTCAGTTGAGGATTCTTTGTTTAGCTCTGAATCTCATTTTTAATAGGATTATTTGATTCTCTGCAGCTAACTTCTTGAGTTCTTTGTATATATTGGATATTAGCCCTCTGTCAGATGAAGGATTGGTACTTTTAGGTGCTTCTCTGCCATTTGAGATTTCTCCGTTGTCAATTCTCAGTTTAGTTCTATACCCAATTTTTTTATTGGGTTATTTGGTCTTTTGGTAGATAGCTTCTTGAGTTCTTTATATATTTTGTATATTAGCCCTCTATCAAATGTGGGGCTAGGAAAGATGTTTTTTTCAATCTGTAGGATGCCGATTTGTCTTATTGACTATGTCCTTTGCCTTACAGAAGCTTTCCAGTTTCATGAGGTCCCATTTATCAATTCTTGATCTTAGAGTGTGAGCCATTGGAGTTCTGTTTAGGAAATTTCTGCCTGTGTCAATGAGTTCAAGACTCTAAATTTCTCTTCTAATATATTCATTGTATCTGGTTGTTGTTGTTGTTGTTGTTGTTGTTGTTGTTGTTGTTGTTGTTGTTGAGGTCCTTGATCCACTTTGACTTGATCTTTGTGCACAGTGACAAACATGAGTCTATTTTCATTTATGCTACATACAGCCAGTTAGACCAGTCCATTTATTGAAGATGGTTTCCTTTTTCCTTGGTATATTTTTGGTTTCTTTTTCAAAAATCAATTGTTTGGCTTTATTTCTGGGTCTTCAATTCTATTCCACTGATCAACCTGTTTCTGTGTACCAACAGTTTTATGACTATTGCTCTGTCATAGAACCTGAGGTCAGGGATGGGGAGAGTTCATCCTCGATTACCAGGGTAGCACCAATGAAATTGAAAAGTTCTTTAAAGGAAAAGGAGGCAAGTTATACATTAGAAGAAAGACTTCATTAATTTTGGCTTTGACAATGAAAACAACCTACAAGCAGAGGACCAAGGGAAAAATTATCAAGAAGGAAGTACAAAAATCAAGTTTGCCTTCAGCCCTTGGCCGTCATCATTTTAGCTCAGCAGTATTGACAAAAGTCAGAGTATAATATGGTAGCAAAGAAAACCAATGTTTTCTTCCTTTGGGCCCAGAACCATTTTCCCTTATAAGTATTCTCTTTTAAAATGCTTTATTCCTTTAAAAATCTGTAAGTCCTGAAAACAGAGTACATATATAATACACATGTATATAGACTACATAAATAATCTACATTATACACACACACACACACACACACATTGTTATCACAGCTTCAGTTTTTTTCTGAGTTATTTTATTACTATGAGTTTGTTATAAAGAATAAAATGTAATTATGTATATGTATCCGATTGTCACACTGTATCCCATTTCTACTTTCACCAACAAGAGTTTAAAAATGACACTATTAAAATTTTCATTAATTGGATAAAACTTAAAGAATAAATCTGTATGAAATTCAAGAAAAGAATAAAAATAAGCTAACATTGACCAAATTAACTTGTTCTTTATACTTATTTTTATGTATGTCTTTAACGATTTTTCTTAGTTCTTAAACTTGACTTGTTTAAATTTTCTATTACTTATTATTGGGAATATTTTGGGTAATTTTCTTACTTTTATAAATATATTTTTATGCTATACATTATATTAATTATAATATTTAAATCGTTTCATTCTTAATATTCTATAATTTTATCTACTTGTCATTTACAATATCAAAATATACATATACCCATTTTGTGGATATCATTGACAATTTTGGTATTTTTCAAATCTTTCTTGCTCCCGTCAACTTGTTCTTCTTAAAATAAATCTTGAAACTTATTTTATTTCAACTTAACAACATTAAAATACAGGCTATTCTTTCTCATTGGTAAGTCATATTTCCATTTTAGTTGTATTATACATTCTACTACATGAGTTTCGGACTGACATGAGATTAGCTCCTTGGCACCTGACATGAGGTAAGCATCTTGGCTCCACCCACCCTTCAGATTCAGCACAGGCACAGAAACAATAGGACACAATAGAGTTCCAGCAAACATGGAATTAAACCTCTGGTAAGAAGAAGAGAAATAACTTCTAATAATTGTTTCTCTAAAATATTTGTACAGCAATGACACACTGACAACCTGTACAGCATAATCCTTTAAACCAGGTGGCTCATTCGATGGCTGAACATTCTTTATTAAAGGTTATTTTGTGCATCAATTTGAAATGCTTTCCTGACCATATATTATTTTCCCACACAGAAATAAGCTACTTATTGACTCCTGGTTGCATGTAATTGAGCAGCTGTCTTTCTGCATGCAGATCAGAAGAAAGTTTTTTATGATCCTGGAGCACACCCAAATATGCAATAGGCTTAGTTTATTTCCATTCTCTTTGAGCTGCGTTTTCACATCCATTCTCATTTCCCCAACCCAGTCAATAAAAAATTTATTTGATATGCTCCTATGTTCATATTGAAAACATAGATTATTAAACACATATCTTAATGCAAAAAAGCTTTATAATCACTGGAAGTTTAAAAGAACATCTTTTGTCTAAATTACTTTTAAATCACAAATGTTTATGAAGGTATCTGTTCTTATGTTGTAAAATAATTGCCTTTCTCTTCATTTAGCATTGTTATAACTTACTTTCTAATAGTGACACTATTTTTCTTTCTAGTCCCTAACATTCTTTCTTCTTATCAATGTTATTATAGCATTTACTTCTACTGCTTTCTAGAGACCTTCTAAATGTTGGTGATTTTGTCCATGGTTTTGCTTTTCTTTTTGACTTGTTTAGCATCTACACTTTTCTTTTTTTCCTGTTTGGTTCAAATGACATTCTATTTGGAAACATTCTTCAGTGTTGATTTGGAGGTACCCAGTGTTTGGACTACAGGTTAATGTTAACTTCAATGTTTTTAATCCTTTGGCCATTTCTGGTTCATCTTGATTGATTTCAGGCACAGGAAAATATGTAAATATGCATTTACTCTTTTTATGTCCTGAAGTCCAAATGTTTCACAAATCTGTTTGAAGCATTTTATTATTCCTGACATCCTTTACAAGAAATAATGAGATGGATAGCTTACAGATTGTTTCGGGATCCCCAACAGGAAGCACATTCGTGTTTAATGCTGAACTCATTCATGTAATCATATTTATGTCAGCCTGCAAGCAGAAAGCTTCTTAATTATTATTATTGATGACTTCTACAGAGGATTCCTGAAAAATCCACATATGTTCTAAATCAGTTGCATTGTCTCCAAATACCATGACTGAACCAAAATCAGGGAGCTCAGGTAGAAGCTGGCTTCATGGCTAATTAATCTCCTTTAGAAGAGGTGAAGACGCCTAGGCAGTGAGAGGAGTAAGATATTGGGTTCTGCAAGGAGCAGCCTCCAGCATAAAATTTTCCCCAGTGAAGGCAGCAAAACCTTCTGAACTTTCTGCCTCTCAGTTGGGAAGAAAATGGAGACATTTGCTTTCCCCTCCCCAGAAACACCAAGATATCTGGCCCATGCCTGCTACTTGCCTGAGAACAAAAGTGTTTGGGGAGGAGCATTCATAATCTCGAGGGTTGCTCTGATAGAAAGGTAGTTTAGGGCATTAAAATTAGAATGTGTGAGTGCCCAGTAGGTCACAGCCTTGTGGCAGATGAGGTATAGGGCACTAAAAGAGAACAAGACAGTATTTCTACTCTTAATAACTTTTGCAACTGAGTTGTCCAAGGAAAGATTTCCATTTTAATGTAGAGATTCTGTTCAACATTCATGGGAGTCATGGGACAAATCACAAGTTTAACAAGCTGAAGGAGACATGAGCAACATTGATACTTTACTAGGATCCAGAGTTAGTGATTCAAAGAATAGGAGTCAGCAAACATGAACATTCCAATGATGAGCACTGTGCAAACATACAAGTACACAGGACAGAATGAGGACTGTTTGGGGGGAAATGGAGACATATAAGGATGCATAGGAATTTGTATAACAGTACATTAAAGCTAAACAGGAAAATGGGGTTGGGGATTTAGCTCAGTGGTAGAGTGCTTGCCTAGCAAGCGCAAGGCCCCTGGGTTCGGTCCCCAGCTCGAAAAAAAAAAAAAAAAAAAAAAAAAAAAAGAAAAAAGAAAGAAAAGGAAAAAAAAAAGCTAAACAGGAAAAAGAATGGTCAAAAGATGGTCTGGGAGAAACTATATACAAAAGAATAAAAGACAATGTTTAGTGTAATGTAACTTCCTGCCAGCTGTGCTCATAAATATATAACAATCCTTTTATTCCACACACTAGCCCAGCTTTAGTGCTTTGTGAAGTCCATCATGGTTGCTCTGTAGAAAGTGAGGTAGAGATTGAGGAGAAGAGGACAAAAGGGAGGGAGAGTTTATATCACAGATGCCTTGTTACACATTTGGGTTCGCTCTTACAGAGCAATACACAAAACTGATAAGTGCCTGGATAGCTGGCAGGCTGCTCTGAGGATGTTGGTGCCTAGTGGTGGATTTTCTTGTTTCTGAATTGAGGGAAGTAATCATCTTCCCCCTTCATACTACATGAGATAATGTTGAGAACCAAAACTTAGGCCTGTAAGCAGTAGATTGCTTTGTGAACAGGGAGGTCTTATACAATGGTTGATTCTTATTCACAGGGAAGATTACAGAGAATCAGGAACTCTCCCCTCATTCTTCTGATTAAAGAAGGGTAGGCTGTTTAGGAAGAGAACTGCACAGTATTCTGGGAACTGAAAAGGACTCTTCTTCCAAGCCTTATGGCTATGTCTGATTTCTTCTTTCAAGGAAGAGAAGGCATAAGTGTTTATCAAATCTTCAGGTTCCTGCTTCTGGATACAGGCCAATCTGATTTTAATTGCTTAAAGTATATGTATTTACTGTTGAGTTAGTGTGTGTGTGTGTGTGTGTGTGTGTGTGTGTGTGTGTGTGTGTGTGTGTCTTCAGAGCCACAGGGGTGATATTCTATCCTTCTACCTATGAATTCTGGGAATTAAACACAGGTCACCAAGTTTAGAAGCAATTGTTTTTACCAGCTCAACTAACTCAGTCAGCCTATCCATCAGTCTAAAAAAAAAGTAAATAAAAATACACGACTGTTGAGGATGAAGAGATGGTTCAACAACTAAGAGCACTAGTTACTTTTTTAGAGGACACAGGTTCAATTCCCACAACAACCTGTAACTTTAGTTCCAGGTGATCTGAAATCCTCTTCTGACCTCCACAGGCAATGGATGTATATGGTGCATGCACATCCATGGGCAAAATACTCATACACATAAAATAAAAACGGAAAAAGAAAAAGATAATCAAAGAAAAAGCTCTTTTCAACTTGAGGAGTAAAATCAACACACACACACACACACACACACACACACACACACACACAAGAGAGAGAGAGAGAGAGAGAGAGAGAGAGAGAGAGAGAGAGAGCTCCTGTAAGCATTTACAAGGCTTCCAGCCATAACTCTGTTAATCAATTAACAGAATGGATTACCATTCCTCTCCTATCAGCTTTGTATTGCATAGCTCACAAGATTCTTCCATCAACATCGTTTCTTTGGTCAATGGTTGAACTCAGTTTTATCGAGGGTCTATAACGTGTGAGGTATTTTACATAAATTATCTATAATCTATACAACAGCATGTCGACAAGGTCACATCAACAAGGTTAGCAGAAAAGAGTTGAAACTTCGAATCAAAACTCACATTTATCTTACTGAAAAAAAATCTATCATTTTAAAAACATTTGTGTATGGTTGTGTGCGTGCGTGTATGTTTGTGTGCATAAGCAATAGCACACATGTGCAGGTCAAAGGACAGGTTGCAGGAGTTAATCCGTTTCTCTTAACATGTAGGTCCTTGGGATAGCTCACAGGCTCCTGAAAAACAAATTATTTCTATCAAATCAAGTTGAATATTAAAATACACATTTCAGAATGGAATTGTTTCCTTTTGTTGCCTTATAGATAAGACTTTGGACAAGGCTGTCAGTTTCCTCTGTCTGAATTTTCTTATTTCTATAATGAAAAATTATGTACATTTATCTTTAATACTGCCTCCCTCCCTAAGTGGCTATGAGTCCTTGATTTGAATTCATTGTCACAGTACTGAGGGGCTACGACCTCACTTCCCATTCATATTTTTGCCAACTATCCAGCCAGCTTACTCAAGCCTGGCAAGTAGTGGGGTGATAAATGTCATTCCGAGATCTCCCCAAATGTTGTATATGATCCTTGGCTGAGAATTCCTATAGACCCACCTCACTGCAAGACATAAGTAAACACAAATGTTTATCACATTAGGAAATGTGTAACATTTTTAGAATGCTTTCCAATGAGACCGAGTGGCTGCTAGCCAACAAACAAAGCTCTTAAGTTGGAAGAAAATGGGGAAGACAGATCTGGAAAATGAAGGTACAGACATTTGAAAACAGGAGTTGAGAATGGCATCTGAGTTAAGGATGAGGCGTATTCACACGCTCCTCTGCACAGGTAGGTGTCTCATATTGAAAACCTAGTAGATGCTAACATTTGCCCCTCTGAGAAATTCAAAGAGCTAGACAGTCATAATGGAATTCCAATGCAACTTCAGTGAATTCCAATAAAAGTATTTGCCGACCTGGGACTAATTTCCCCCAGAGACATTACTATCCCAAGGAAATACTTCCAGTATAAGCATCCTGAACTCACTAAAATATTCTAGGATCCAGGGCCACTCTGCTCAGCCTCATATATCTTGTGGTTTCAGGATTTCATGAAATGGCCATTTATTTTCCTTTCATCATCTGGCCATCCTCTCCCAAGAGTCAAATTAAAGAGCCTTTCTGACTAATTATCCAACTAGTAACCATTAAGGAGCAAACACTCATTTCAACACATATTGGGAGAAAATAATAGTCTCCGTGTTTAATCGTCTTAATTTTCAAAGCACGTAGATTCTTTTGACACAGGATGCCTGAAGGGGAATACAGAAAATCTGATATCTAGTCTCAGAAATAATTGTGGTCTGGAGCAAGGGCAACTCAGTGTACTTAGTATGTGTCAGATCTACTACAAGGAGATTTCCTACATTATATCTTTGCTTTACCAGGCAAGAGCACTGCTGTGTTTAAAGGATGAAGAAACCAAGGCTCAGAGACTTTTCTGAGTACCATTAACAGTAAGCTTCTTTATACACTATCATCCATGTGCTTTGAAAGGTAAGATGGGAAGACACTGAGAACATTATTTTTAGAAGTGATTTAAGTGGTAAAATAATTTTTCACCTTTGTGTTATTAATTCATTTGATAGCAAAAATATTACTGTGTAACCCCTGTGCTGGACCCTCTCTCCTTCAACCTCATAATTTTTGCACATGGTTGAAACACATGTGTAAGCCCTCAGTGCATCCATTGCCCCCTCAGCTCCTGATGAAGTTTCCCTGTCTCCTGTGAAAAGAATGAGACCTTTCTCCTTTACTTTCTACTTCCTCCATTGTCATACACCTTCCAAAACACCACCGTATGATACTTTTCTTCTGTCCAGTAAGTTCTTCTGTCTAGTAATTCTCATTCTTTGAGAATTGGATTGTTTGGTGATTTCCAAAGCTCTGTGCTACCCAGTGTGAAGTAGTCACTCAGTGTAACCTTATAGTATGGAGGAGGTAGAGAAAGTTGGAAAAGAGAGAGAAAAAAGGAGGAAAGGATAAGAAAGTAAAGAAGGGTCCAACAGGAGAATGCAAAGAAGTGTGTGATATTGTGTATTAAAGCGTTGAAAATACTTTCAAACTAAGTAACCTCGAGATTATTTATTTTTGCACCATCTACAGGTCAGGAATGTAGACAGATCTCAGTTTGGCATCCTGGCTTGAGATCTCAAGAAGCTATAGACAGAGTGTGGCCACAGAAGGTTCAGTATGAAACCTTGAAAGAGCACCTACAGGATGGCTCAGTCACTTGATTCCTGACAAGACACCTCAGATCCTGTCTTCTGAGCCCCACAGTGGACACCTGCACAGTAGCTACTGGTTTCTCCAGGAAATAAGAAACAAGTGCAAGAAAACAGGAGGAAAACTCATGGCCTCTCTCCCTCTCATGGGGATCTTTTCTATCTCTAATAAAGATTTATCTCTGATCTTAGAAGCTGGCAAAGGGATCTTCTCCAATCTAGTTTTATTGGATATTTTTATTTACATTTCAAATGTTATTCTCTTTCCTGGTTTCTCGTCTACAAACTCTCTATCCTATCCCCTTTCCCCCTTCTTCTATGAGGAGGTTCACCCTCCCAAATCTCCCCACTTCCTGCCCTGACATTCCCCTACACTGGGGGAGGGGGCATCCAGATTTGGAAGGATCAAGGGCTTCCCCTACCATTGGTGCCCAACAAGGCAATCCTCTGCTACATATGCAGCTGGAGCCATGGGTCAGTCCATGTGTACCCTGTGGAGTGGTTTAGTCCCTGGGAGCTCCAGTTGGTTGGTATTGTTGTTCTTATGGGGTTGAAAGCCCCTTCAGCTCCTTCAAACCTTTCTCTAACTCTTCCAATGGGGATCCTGTTCTCAGTTCAGTGGTTTGCTGCTAACATTCGCCTCTGTATTTGTCATACTCTGGTTAAGCCTCACAGGAGACAGCTACATCAGGCTCCTTCAGCATGTACACCATCAGTTGTGTCTGGGTTTGGTATCTGTATATGAGACTGACCCAGGTGGGGCACTCTCGGCATGGCCTTTCCTTCAGTTTCTGTTCCTCACTTTGTCTTTCATTTGCTTGGTTAGAGTCACACCGAGGTATTTTATGTTATTTGTGACAATTGGGAAGGGGGTCATTTCCATAATTTCTTTCTCAGCCTGTTTATCCTTTGAGTAGAAGAAGGCTACTGATTTGTTTGAGTAAATTTTAGACCCAGCCATTTTGCTGAAGTTGTTTATCAGGCTTAGTAGTTCTCTGGTGGAATTTTTGGTGTCAACTAAGTATACTATCATATCATCTGCAAATAGTAATATTTTGACTTCTTCCTTTCCAATTTGTATCCCTTTGACATCCTTTTGTTGTCTGATTACTCTGGCTGGGACTTTGAGCATCATATTGAATAAACAGTGAGTGGGCAGCCTTGTCTACTCCCTGATTTTAGTAGGATGGCTTCAAGTTTCTAACTAGTTTGATGTTGGGTACTGTATATTGCTTTTACTCTGGCTAGGTATGGACCTTGAATCCTGATCTTTCCAAGACTTTTTATCATGAAGGGGTGTTGAATTTTGTCAAATGATTTCTAAGCTCCTAATGAGATGATCATGTGATTTTTTTTCTTTGAGTTTGGATTACATTGATGGATTTCCATATATTGAACCATCCCTACGTACCTGGGATGAAGCCTACTTGATCATGATGGATGATCATTTTGATGTGTTCTTGGGTTCAGTTTGTGAGAATTTTATTGAGAATTTTGTGTTGATATTCATAAGAGAAACTGGTCTGAAGTTCTCTTTCTTTGTTGGGTCTTTGTACGATTTAGGTAAAAGTGTAATTGTGGCTTCATAGAAGGAATTTGGTAGTGTTCCTTCTGTTTCTATTTTGTGGAATAGTTTGGACAATATTTGATATGAGGTCTCCTGTGAAGGTCTAATAGAATTCTACACTAAACCAATCTGGTCTTGGGCATTTTTCGGTTGGGAGACTTTTTATTTTACCTTTTGAATTATGTTTAATACAGATTATTTCCTATATTTTCTAAATAACAAAATATTACTATGTGTACTTTTTTTCTTTGTTTTTGGTTTTAATTTTTTATTAGATATATTTCTTTACTTACATTTCAAATGTTATTCGCTTTCTTGGTTTCCTGATCATAAACCCCCATCCCTTCCCTTCCCCCACCCCCATATGGGTATTCCCCTTATACATCCCCCTTACTGCCCCCCCATATTCCCCTGCACTGGGGGTCCAACCTTGGCAGGACCAAGGGCTTCCACTTTCATTGGTACCCCAACAAGGCTATTCTCTGCTACCTATGCAGTTGGAGCCCTGGGTCAGTCCATGTATAGACTTTCGGCAATGGTTTAGACCCTGGAAGCTCTGGTTGGTTGGCATTGTTATTCTTATGGGGTTGCAAGCTCCTTCAACTCTTTCAATACTTCCTCTAATTCCCCCCAAGGGGGTCCTGTTCTCAGTACTGTGGTTTGCTGCTAGCATTGACCTCTGTATTGGACATGCTCTGGATGTGTCTCTCAGGAGAGATCCATATCCAGTCCCTTTCAGCAAGCATTTTCTAGCTTCATCAATATTATCTAGTTTTGGTGACTGTATATATATATATATATATATATATATATATATATATATATGCCACATGTGGGTCAGGCTCTGAATGGCCATTCCCTGAGTTGCTGCTCTAAACTTTGCTTCCATATCCCCTCCTATGGATATTTTTTCCCCTTTTAAGAAGGAGCGGGAACGGTTTGGCCAGACTCCCGGACCAGCGGAGGATCCCTGCCTTCAGCAGCTCTCTGCTCCCAGGCCCCCTGGAGGGGAGTTCTTGCGGCCTGGTCGGGCAGATACTCCTGAGGCAGCAGAGCGGAGGAGACCACCAACGCTGCCCACCCCTGCCCACATCCCTGGCCCAGGAGGAATCTGTATAC
>NC_046154.1:235330496-235414990 GCF_011064425.1 Rattus rattus | reverse complement strand
CCAGTGGACCTGCTGCTCCTGGGCCCTCCTCACGGGTACCCAGAGGTCCGGGAGACAGTTTCCTCCTGGGCCAGGGATGGGCAGGGGTGGGCAGCGTGGTGGTCTCCTCCCGCTCTGCTGCAGGAGTGCCCACCCGACCAGGCGGCCGAGAACTCCCTCTCCAGGGGTCTGGGAGCAGAGAGCTGCCACTTATATACATTTCGAAAGTGTTATTCCCTTTCCTGGTTTCCGGGCAAACATCCCCCTCCCCCTCCCCTTCCTTATGGGTGTTCCCCTCCCCACCCTCCCCCCATTGCCGCCCTCCCCCAACAGTCTAGTTCACTGGGGGTTCAGTCTTAGCAGGACCCAGGGCTTCCCCTTCCACTGGTGCTCTTACTAGGATATTCATTGCTACCTATGAGGTCAGAGTCCAGGGTCAGTCCATGTATAGTCTTTAGATAGTGGCTTAGTCCCTGGAAGCTCTGGTTGCTTGGCATTGTTGTACATATGGGGTCTCGAGCCCCTTCAAGCTCTTCCAGTTCTTTCTCTGATTCCTTCAACGGGGATCCTATTCTCAGTTCAGTGGTTTGCTGCTGGCATTCGCCTCTGTATTTCTGTATTCTGGCTGTGTCTCTCAGGAGCGATCTATATCCGGCTCCTGTCGGTCTGCACTTCTTTTTGCTTCATCCATCTTGTCTAATTGGGTGGCTGTATATGTATGGGCCACATGTGGGGCAGGCTCTGAATGGGTGTTCCTTCAGTCTCTGTTTTAATCTTTTGCCTCTCTCTTCCCCTGCCAAGGGTATTCTTGTTCCCCTTTTAAAGAAGGAGTGAAGCATTCACATTTTGATCCTCCCTCTTGAGTTTCATTTGTTCTAGGCATCTAGGGTAATTCAAGCATTTGGGCTAATAGCCACTTATCAATGAGTGCATACCATGTATGTCCTTCTGTGATTGGGTTAGCTCACTCAGGATGATATTTTCCAGTTCCAACCATTTGCCTACGAATTTCATAAAGTCATTGTTTTTGATAGCTGAGTAATATTCCATTGTGTAGATGTACCACATTTTCTGTATCCATTCCTCTGTTGAAGGGCATCTGGGTTCTTTCCAGTTTCTGGCTATTATAAATAAGGCTGCGATGAACATAGTGGAGCACGTGTCTTTTTTATATGTTGGGGCATCTTTTGGGTATTTGCCCAGGAGAGGTATAGCTGGATCCTCAGGCAGTTCAATGTCCAATTTTCTGAGGAACCTCCAGACTGATTTCCAGAATGGTTGTACCAGTCTGCAATCCCACCAACAATGGAGGAGTGTTCCTCTTTCTCCACATCCTCGCCAGCATCTGCTGTCACCTGAGTTTTTGATCTTAGCCATTCTCACTGGTGTGAGGTGAAATCTCAGGGTTGTTTTGATTTGAATTTCCCTTATGACTAAAGATGTTGAACATTTCTTTAGGTGTTTCTCAGCCATTCGGCATTCCTCAGCTGTGAATTCTTTGTTTAGTCCTGAATCCCATTTTTTAATAGGGTTATTTGTCTCCCTGCTGTCTAACTTCTTGAGTTCTTTGCATATTTTGGATATAAGGCCTCTATCTGTTGTAGGATTGGTAAAGATCTTTTCCCAATGTGTTGGTTGCCGTTTTGTCCTAACCACAGTGTCCTTTGCCTTACAGAAGCTTTGCAGTTTTATGAGATCCCATTTGTCGATTCTTGATCTTAGAGCATAAGCCATTGGTGTTTTGTTCAGGAAATTTTTTCCAGTGCACATGTGTTCCAGATGCTTCCCTAGTTTTTCTTCTATTAGTTTGAGTGTATCTGGTTTGATGTGGAGGTCCTTGATCCCCTTGGACTTAAGCTTTGTACAGGGTGATAAGCATGGATCGATCTGCATTCTTCTACATGTTGACCTCCAGTTGAACCAGCACCATTTGCTGAAAATGCTATCTTTTTTCCATTTGATGGTTTTGGCTCCTTTGTCAAAAATCAAGTGACCATAGGTGTGTGGGTTCATTTCTGGGTCTTCAATTCTGTTCCATTGGTCTATCTGTCTGTCTCTGTACCAATACCATGCAGTTTTTATCACTATTGCTCTGTAATACTGCTTGAGTTCAGGGATAGTGATTCCCCCTGAAGTCCTTTTTTTGTTGAGGATAGTTTTAGCTATCCTGGGTTTTTCGTTATTCCAGATGAATTTGCAAATTGTTCTGTCTAACTCTTTGAAGAATTGGATTGATATTTTGATGGGGATTGCATTGAATCTGTAGATCGCTTTTGGTAGAATGGCCATTTTTACTATATTAATCCTGCCAATCCATGAGCATGGGAGATCTTTCCATCTTCTGAGGTCTTCTTCAGTTTCTTTCTTCAGAGTCTTGAAGTTCTTGTTGTACAAATCTTTTACTTGCTTGGTTAAAGTCACACCGAGGTACTTTATATTATTTGGGTCTATTATGAAGGGTGTCGTTTCCCTAATTTCTTTCTCGGCCTGTTTCTGTTTTGTGTAGAGGAAGGCTACTGATTTATTTGAGTTAATTTCATACCCAGCCACTTTGCTGAAGTTGTTTATCAGCTTTAGTAGTTCTCTGGTGGAACTTTTGGGATCACTTAAATATATTATTATATCATCTGCAAATAGTGATATATTGACTTCTTCCTTTCCAATCTGTATCCCTTTGATCTCTTTTTTTGTCTGATTGCTCTGACTAGGACTTTGAGAACTATATGGAATAACTAGGGAGAGAGTGGACAGCCTTGTCTAGTCACTGATTTTAGTGGGATTGCTTCAGGTTTCTCTACATTTAGTTTAATTTTAGGTACTGATTTGCTCTATATGGTTTTTACTATATTTAGGTATGGGCCTTGAATTCCTGTTTTTCCAGGACTTTTATCATGAAGGGGTGTTGAACTTTGTCAAATGCTTTCTCAGCATCTAATGAAATGATCATGTGGTTTTGTTCTTTCAGTTTGTTTATATAATGCATCACGTTGATGGTTTTCCGTATATTAAACCATCCCTGCATGTCTGGGATGAAGCCTACTTGATCATGGTGGATGATTGTTTTGATGTGCTCTTGGATTTGGTTTGCCAGAATTTTATTGAGTATTTTTGCATCGATATTCATAAGGGAAATTGGTCTGAAGTTCTCTTTCTTTGTTGGGTCTTTGTGTGGTTTAGGTATAAGAGTAATTGTGGCTTCATAGAAGGAATTCGGTAGCTCTCTGTCCGTTTCAATTTTGTGGAATAGTTTGGATAATATTGGTATGAGGTCTTCTTTGAGGGTCTGATAGAATTCTGCACTGAACCCATCTGGACCTGGGCTCTTTTCGGTTTGGAGACTTTCAATGACTGCTTCTAATTCTTTAGAAGTTATGGGGTTGTTTAAATGGTTTATCTGTTCCTGATTTAGGTTCAGTACCTGGTATCTCTAGGAAATTGTCCATTTCCTGCAGATTTTCAAGTTTTGTTGAGTATAGGCTTTTGTAGTAGGATCTAATGATTTTTTTTAATTTAATCTGGCTCTGTTGTTATGTCTCCCTTTTCCTTTCTGATTTTGTTAATTTGGACAGACTCTCTGTGTCCTCTGGTTAGTCTGGCTAAGGGTTTATCTATCTTGTTGATTTTCTCAAAGAACCAACTTTTGGTTCTGTTGATTCTTTCTATGGTCCTTTTTGTTTCTACTTGGTTGATTTCAGCTCTGAGTTTGATTATTTCCTACCTTCTACTCCTCTTGGGTATATTTGCTTCTTTTTGTTCTAGAGCTTTTAGATGTGCTGTTAAGCTGCTGATATAGGCTTTCTCCTGTTTCTTTCTGCAGGCACTCAGAGGTATGAGTTTTCGTCTTAGGACAGCTTTCATTGTGTCCCATAAGTTTGGGTATGTTGTACCTTTATTTTCATTAAATCCTTAGAGGTCTTTAATTTCTTTCTTTATTTCTTCCTTGACCAGGATTTTATGTAGTAGAGCATTGTTCAACTTACATGTATAGGTGGACGTTCTTTCCTTACTTTTATCGAAGACCAGTTTTAGCTGTGGTTGTCTGATAGGATGCATGGGATTATTTCTATCTTTCTGTATCTGTTGAGGCCTGTTTAGTGCCCAATTATATGGTTGATTTTGGAGAACACACCATGAGGTGGTGAGAAAAAATGTATATCTTTTTGTATTAGAATAAATTGTTCTATAGATATCTGTTTTTTCCATTTGGTTCATGACTTCACTTTGTCTATGTCTCTGTTTAATTTCTGTTTCCATGATCTGTCCATTGATGAGAGTGGTGTGTTGAAATCTCCTACTATTATTGTGTGAGGTGTAATGTGTGTTTTGAACTTCAGTAAGGTTTCTTTTATATATGTCGGTGCCCATATTTTGGAGCATAGATATTTAGGATTGAGAGTTCATCTTGGTGGATTTTTCCTTTGATGAATATGAAGCGTCCTTCCTTATCTTTTTTGATAACTTTTGGTTGAAAATCGATTTTATTTGATATTAGAGTGGCTACTGTAGCTTGCTTCTTCAGACCATTTGCTTCGAAAATTATTTTCCAGGCTTTTACTCTGAGATAGTGTCTGTTGTTGTCTCTGAGGTGTGTTTCCTGCATACAGCAAAATGCTGGGTCCTCATTAAGTATCCAGTTTTTTAATCTGTGTCTTTCTATTGGCGAATTGAGTTCATTGATGTTTATGGATATTAAGGAATCGTAATTGTTGTTTTCTGTTTTCTTCGTATTTGGAGGTGAGATTATGTTTGTGTGTCTTCTCTATGTTTTGTTGCAAAACAATTAGTTTCTTGCTTTTTCTAGGGTGTAGCTTGCCTCCTTCTGTTGGGCTTTACCATTTATTATCCTTTGTAGGGCTGGATTTGTAGAAAGATATTGTGTAAACTTGGTTTTGTTATGGAATATCTTGGTTTCTCCATCTATGTTAATTGACAATTTTGCTGGATATAGTAACCTGGACTGTCATTTGTGTTCCCTTAAGGTCTATATGACATCTGTTCTGGATCTTCTGGCTTTCATAGTCTCTGATGAGAAGTCTGGTGTAATTCTGATAGGTCTGCCATTATATGTTACTTGACATTTTCCCCCTACTGCTTTTAGTATTCTTTCTTTGTTTTTTGCATTTGGTATTTTGATTATTATGTGTTGGGAGGAGTATTTAGAGTTCTGTAGGCTTCTTGTATGTTTATGGGCATCTCTTTCTTTAGGTTAGGGAAGTTTTCTTCTATGATTTTGTTGAAGACATTTACTGGTCCTTTTGGTTGGGAGTCTGCACTCTCTTCTATACCTATTATCCTTAGGTTTGATGTTGTCATTGTGTCCTGGATTTCCTGTATGTTTTGGGCCAGTAGCTTTTTCCACTTTCCATTATCTTTGACAGTTGTGTTGATGATTTCTATGGAATCTTCTGCTCCTGAGATTCTCTCTTCTATCTCTTGTATTCTGTTGGTGATTCTTTATCTTCTCATTGTGTCCTGGATTTCCTGTATGTTTTGGGCCAGTAACTTTTTCCATTTTCCATTATCTTTGACAGTTGTTTTGATGATTTTTATGGAATCTTCTCCTCCTGATATTCTCTCTTCTATCTCTTGTATTCTCTTGGTGATGCTTGTATCTACAGCTCCTTGTCTCTTCCTTTGGTTTTCTATATCCAGGATTGTCTCCCTTTGTGTTTTCTTTATTGTTTCTACTTCCATTTTCAATTCCTTCTCCTGATGGATTGTGTTTTCCTGTAATTCTTCCAGGGATTTTTCTGTTTTCTCTCACCTTATTCAAAAAATATACCATTGTTTAATAAGATTTTGGTGTAGGCAAATTCACTTTGTAAGTGATGTGCATAAAAGCATGGTATACAGTAAGGTCTACTTTACTGAGAGTTGGTATGAGTGTTCCCTTTCTTCTTCTTCTTCTTCTTCTTCTTCTTCTTCTTCTTCTTCTTCTTCTTCTTCTTCTTCTTCTTCTTCTTCTTCTTCTTCTCCTCCTCCTCCTAGAGAGTCATTGCAGATGAGATTTAAAACCAAGTCTTGTTGTTGGTTGGCGATACAGAAATTGGGTCGATAAATACTGTTTCTAGGTTTTGCAGTCATCAAGAGAGAAAGCATTCTGAAGTGAGATAAAAAAGGATTAGAGGCAGGCTCTGAATGGCCATTCTTTCAGACTCTGCTCCAAATTTTGTCTCTCTATCTCCTCCTATGAATATTTTTGTTCCCCCTTCTAAGAAGGATTGAAGCATCCACACTTTGATTGTCCTTGTTCTTGACCTTCATGTGGTCTCTGGATTGTATCTTGGGTATTCTGAGATTTTGGGCAAATGTTCACTTGTCAGTGAGTGCATGCCATGTGTGATTTTTTTGTGATTGGGTTCCCTCATTCAGGATGATATTTTTTAGTTCTATCTATTTGCCTATAGATTTCATGAAGTCATTGTTTTTAATGGCTGAGTAGTACTCCATTGTGTAGATATAGCACATTTTCTGTATCCATTCCTCTGTTGAAGGACATCTGGGTTCTTTCTAGCTTCTGACTATTAAAAATAACATTACTGTGAACATAGTGGAGCACATGTCCTTGTTATATGTTGGAACATATTTTGGACAGGTGCCAAGAAATGGTATATCTGGGTCCTCAGGTAGCAGAGAATGGCCTTGTTGGGCAGCAAAGGGAGGAGACGATGCTCTTGGTCCTGCCAAGAAGTCCCCAGTGTAGGGGAATGTCAGGACAAGGTGGCAGGAAAGAATTGGTGGTTGAGTCAGGGAAAGGGGATAATATATGAAATGTAAATAAAAAATACATATAAAAAGAATTAGAGGAAGTTTCTTATTTAATTTCATTTATTTTATTTTCACAGGGAAGGGAGTGTGTTCCTCAAGACAGAATCCCATAGCCTGGGATTTTAACAGTTCATATTGTGGGCAGACTTGTGGAGTGGGGGGAACACTCAGGAGCTAGGAAATGGTGAGGGAATTAAAGGAATAGGATTTTACTAGAATAGGATTACTCCTTCCCCATCTGTACATGGAGGTTTTGGATGTGTCAGGGCATTAGATACATAAGAATGGCAAATTCTGTATGGCTAATGACACAGACATGCCTTTATAATGAACTTAGTCGTTGTCTTAGACAGATATGTTTTGTTCCAGCCAGTTTTGAGCAGTCCTATATTTTTATTGCTAGGGGATGGGTTTTGAGAGTTTAAAGTCTCATGTCACCAGCTCACTCTCTTTGCTTTGTGCTTGTGGCTGAAGATGTGAGCTCTCATTTTTCTGTTCTTGCTGCTTGCTTGCTACTTTTCATGGCTTTCTGCAGTGATGGACCCTTATCCCTCTAAAACACTAAGCCTGAGTTAACGTACCTCCATCTGTTGCATTTCATCACAGCACCAGGAAAGTAACTGACACTGCTATGTGGTTGTATCAGCCTCTTATGTCAGCCAGTGTAAGTCTTTTCCATAGGCTTATGGAACCTGTGTTTGTCTCCTCTTGGCTAAAGGAAGATCTGAGGCTACGCAGCACATAAGAGAGATTTCTCTGCCTCTATTTTGCCTAGTCTTCTCAACAACTACAGTGCTATTACCATGTCTTCAGCTGAAAAGATCGCTCAGGGGCACAGAGTACTTTAATTTCTCCAGGTAGAACATGATGCATAAATATTTCATATGTACTAAGCAATTGCAAATCATTGCATCTTTCTGGAAAGTCGAGTTTCATAAATTAGTCAATGTTTGGCTTGGATTAATATTTATTATATTAACATTTACATTAAATTACATTAAAATATCAATTTAAGCATGCATCTAGCAAATCCAATTCGCAATCGTGGGATATTTGCAATATATTCATTGAATAATCAGCCATTTATAAATCATTCTAAACCATTTCTCAATACATAACAAGATATACCTAGGGTGCTCTTTGAGAAAAACAAATTATCCTCTTTCAAGGTGATTTTGGCCTCTTGGTGCATATCAGTAATCTTAGATTTTTAAAAATTTCCTAATATGCATCTTAAATGTTAATGACCTAACCCAAATATTAGTCAATATGTATGAAAGATAAAATTTCACATGTGTATAAATGAACTATAGTATACTATATGTGATATATAAACCCAGACATACACACATGAATGGTGCATGTATAGAATCCATACACATATGTAGTTTATCAGCCCTTACTGTCTTGTACTATTTAGAATACACTTTGCTTTGAATAGTTCACATTATTTTCATGCTGAATATATGCAGCATTCCCTCAAAGTAGATATTGATAATCTTTCTTTAGAGACAAAGCTATTGAAGTTAAGGAAAGTTAAGTATTTGGTGAAAGATAATAATGATTGGTGGTGAAGCTCGCCTTTGAACAACTGTGCCTTTACCTTCAGAGTTCCCCCTTTTAAGCACTGCATGATAAAGCTTCCTGTCAAGCACCCATAGAATCAATTCTCACAGATCTGTCAGACTTTCCCGGGAAAGAGTTTTAGCATCTACTGCTGTTTTTGTAAAGGAAGGATCTAAAGTCCAGCTAGTTTGAACTAATCCATTCAGAAAAATGAAGAAGCCTGCATTACACTTGTAACCTTATGCTGAATAAAGACTATGTTTTTTCCACTTTTAACACCTAAAACTAAAATAACTATACAACAAATAGAGGTATTTATTGTATGAATAAATGAATGCTTGAGGAACGAGTGGACGAATCTATATCTGATTTCTATTTCTTGAGTAATTCCCTGTTATCTCCAGGATAAATTCTCAGTGTTTTTTTTTTTTTTTCATTTTGTTTTCTAAGAAAGGGTTTCTCTTTTCCCTGGCTGCTCTGGAACTCTCTCTGTAGACCAGTATGGACTCAAACTGAGAGATCCACCTGCCTCTGCCTCCCAAGTACTGGGATTAAAGTTGCACACTACTACTGCCTGGCTGTGACTTAAATTTTTTGATACTGTGAAATTATAATATAACTACAATGTTTTCTTCTTTTCATTTTACTCCATGCACACAACCTTGCTCAACTTCAAATTTATAACCTCTCTTTTTGTTATATATGTATAGAAATACAATCTGCTCATTCTGAACAGTTGACACATCCTGTTCTACTTTCTGATTGATTATCCATACTGATATTCCAGTTCTGTGTTCCAGCAATGAGCAATCAATTCTCAGAACCCAAAGCATTTGTTAATTTCTGTCTTTATTAACTGTGGCCTCTAGGTTCCCTTTCTTTTCATGTTGGGTTGATGAACTCATTAGATCTTAGGAATGTTTTTAGACATGAAGAATTCTCCACTTCCGCAGTTTTCCATGGGCTCTTTCCTCTGTGAATCTTGATCATTACCTATGTTAGTATATGTCACAGCTTTCAACAGAATTAGCTGAAGGAAGGTTCTTGAACTTGACAACAGAATCAATATGAAATATATTTATGCAGTGTCTACAAAGAGCTAAGGCTGCCACAAGGTTTCATCTTTTTCTCTTAAAGTGAGTTCTATATATCTACCTTTAACATGTACTAACTCTAAGCCCCATACTGATTTAGATTTCCAAATTTACAGATTCAAAATGCAATGTGATTTAAAATTTTTGCATATACATTATACTATTACATCTTTATGTGTTCTACTGATAAATATGTTGATAAAATGTAAGTAGCAGTGTGCTTACGCATGAAGTAGTATGAATCTACATTATTTCGGAACAAGATATTCTTGAGGAAAATATTGTGCAGTGTATAACTGAGAAGAAGCTATTAATGTTGATGAGAGAGAGGGCAAGAAAAAAGCAGGATAAGGCAGAAATCAATCCTTAAAGTTAAACATTATTCCTTCCAATTTGGATAGTAAATGTCAACATGGGTCCATGTGTTCATGGTTTTGGTTCAAGTCTTTGGAAATATGCAAAGGTGATTGAGCCTGTAAGGAAAAGCCTAGTGGAGGAAAATCAGCTCATTAGAAGTCAAGTCCTTGATGGCCATACTATGTTCTTGCTCCGTCCTTCTTCTCTTATTGTTTGCCATGAAGCGAACCAACTTTATCTGACACATCATTCTGTCAAGTTTCATTGTCACCTCATCTCTCCACAGAAATAGGGTGAAGTAATTATGAACAGAAACCACTAAAACCATTAGCCAAAATAAATATCTCCTCTTTTCAAGCTATTTGCCTCAGGTACATATCATATTAACGTGAAATTTACAAACACCTCAGACACTTGCCATTTTATACCCTCTTATATATCCTCAGAATTATGCTGTGAATTTTGGCTATGCCAGGTTGTGGTTTTTCTATTTAAAATGTTACATTGAAGTTCTAATCCTCAGCACCTGAGAATATGCCCTTACTTATAAACAGGAATTTGTAGAGGGAGTCAAATGCAAATGGTGTCACTAGAGTCTTTTTCAACAAGGAGAAGTATGACAGGGGTCTTTATAACAAGAATTTGGATGTACACAAGAATAAAGGGAAGGCGATGTGAAGAAGACATGGTCTCCACACCAAAAGGTGACTGAGGTGGCTGCAAGCTGGAAGAGGAGAGTAGTGTGCTTATGCAAGAAGAAAAAATATTTCACCATCCATGAAAGGAAGCGATAATGCTAATACTTTAATCATAGAGATTTCTAATCTGTAGAACTACAAAATAATTGTTGCCATTTGAGGCACTTTCTTATGGAAACTCAAGAAATGATGGATTGACATTTTGATTTCCATTTCCCACATACTTTAATTAAGGTTAAATCAAAGTAGTGTTTTCAGGGGTTCAGGGGACAGAGACATTGTTGAACACTGTCATCATAGTAGCCTGTAGGGACCTTGATTCAGACAAAGCAGGATTTCATTCAGAAAAGAATTTTAGGACTATGTAGAATAAAACAAAATTAGGGTTTTATTAAAAAATAGGAACAAAGGCATTTGAGCAAAATTTAAAAGCACACTCGAGAGCATGGGTATGGGCTCAAAGATGACTCACAGTTTATTAAAAGGTATCTTTAGTATGGCTTTCAAGCAATAGAATTAAAATAAAGAGTCTCTCTAGGAAAAACTAAGTATGAATACCCAAGTATGGACAAAGACTTCTTAAGGAAGAGTCATAATTAAATGTCTTACCAATAGATCTATGTACTATTTTGATACAAGCTCTATTTCAAAGTGTTACCGATATGCTTGTTCTTTTTCTTTTCTCTATTTTTGGAAAGTGAGAGGATAGGTTTCTTCTGAAGTAACTTGGACAGGATTAGAATCTAATAAGGTAAAACCTGGAGCCACTAGGGATGTGAAAGAAGTTTCTGGTGAGATTCTTAGAAAATGACTGTGAGCAGGGAAGGGAGAAAGGCTGACCAGTGGTCAGTCCTTCTGGGATCCTGACTTTCAGCTTCTGAGAGGCCGCAACCAGGCTCCAGGGAAAGAAGCTTCTTTCCCCTTTGCACATTTCTATTATTCCTCTGTGTTTCTGTGCTGCTTTGGTGAGACTTTTGAATAAGAAACCCTAGGTTGGCACATAGTCTTTCAGGTCCCTCAGATAGAAGTTCTTCATAGTTGGACATTGTGATGATAGGGCAGGGAAGAAAAGAAATGAAAACTTGTGGAAGGGACGGTCCCTGGAGGAAATAGTACTTGAGTATTTGCCTGTCTCTACGTGGCTGATTAAATCCCAGCTGATCCCAGCACTGCTGTTTACTTATGGCATTATTTTCCCCCTTTCAGGTCACAAATGTATGCTTTAGTGTATTTCTGGGGTTTTTCTTTGTGAAAAGAAATTGGAGCTACTTATCCAAATGAGAGTGATTTGAGAAGCCAGCTCAAAGGCAAACAGGCAACCTGTGGGATCCAAATTCAATCGGTTACACTGACCAGTGAATCAGGCTAACAGGACACAGTCCCACAGAACAAGGGACAATCACAGCTGTTGATTCCTGGTAGTGCATGCTGAGCTCCAAGTGCCCAAGTGAAATAAAGGAACGAAGCATGTGGTCTTATGGCCATCATCTGTAGAGGAATCTGGGAGGCAGTTTATAACAGAAATTTTTTTGAAGAATTTCACCATTTCATCCAGACGGAATCTAAATTTTAATTTCTATTATATATATACATATATATAATACATACATATACATGTATATGCATACATACAGTATATATGTATACATATATGTATGTATGTGTGTATATGTATGTATGAACATGTGCATATAATGGTATCCTGTGATGGCCATTGCTTAATTTCTTCTTCTGTCCTGATATAACTGTATCAACGTAGCATAAAGCTATGTAATTGGCAGATGCTCAGGAAATGATTGTTGACCAGATGGAAGATTCTGGAATCCTATATGTTGAGTTCAGTTTTGAAATGTATGCACTACGTTCTAGGTTCTATCTAAGTAGTGTAAAAATAGAGAGCAGCTAGACTTGGTTCATTTCTTTAATGCATTCACAGTAGAGATGAGGACATGAGTAGGTAAGCCAGGTGACAGGTACGCAAACAGATCTCCAGATCTGTGGGTCAGGCCATGGGGTTGTGTGGACATGTTAACAGACTTCCTTTGCTGGCTCGTTGGCTTGAATAAGAAACACTGACAAAAGCCTTAGTAGAATTCGAGTGACCGTGCTCTAGAAAGGCATTCCTTCTTAGGAATAACTTCTTAGGAATGGATAGTAACACACTGTCAGGGACATGTGAGATGTCTTTACTGGATCATTTCATTGTCAGCTCAGAAGCCTGCCTCAGCAGTTGATGTCCTTAAAGTCCCTGATAACCATTGGCATGTTTGTTCTGCATCCTTAGCATGAGCAAGTACTACTTTTTACATTTTTACTTAAGAGCAGCAGGATACTGCATGGTACTGGAACTGCCAGCTATTTTATTGTCTCCATGAGTAGCTCTTGCTTGCTTGCTGAGGCTTTATGCTGAACACCAGCGAACAGATGTGGAAAATGAATGTCTGCCCTCAAGACTCAACAGATAAATAGTAGACATGTAACTTGGTGTGTAATGAGCTTTGGAATTGCCCCATATGCAGAAGAGTTTATGAGCAAAGGTAAAATCACAGCTCATTTCCAATAGTTGAAGCATGGAAATATCTATTCAGTTTAATGGTTGGTTATAAGCAGTAGCATTCTGTTAGTGTAAAACCACACTATCTCTAAAAAAACAGAATGACTTATAATTAATTTGGAAGATGCCCAGTTGGAATAGTTGATAAAAGATTATAAAATTATATATTTAATATTATTGCAAATCAAGAAACATAAGTGTCAAAGCAATAACAAATACACGTGGCAAGTTGCCATGGTTTCATAGGGAAGGTAATTGAGTCTGTGGTTGCTTTTACTGTCTTCTTCTTTTGAATATTTTTGAAATTATACACAGTTCCTATTCTACAGTTTTTACAGGGGGTCTATAATGCTAACAGACTTTTTGTTTTCAGACTACCACTTAGCATAAATTAACAAAGCATCACTAACTGTGAGGTTGTGTTTCAAATGGGAAGAATGAATGAATGGGAGTTTTCTGGTCCATAATGCTTAAAAACAAGGATGCTCATTGAACTCAGAGGAGGGGAAGTCAGGGACACAGAATTTGTAGTTGTCATTGTGACTCTCATAGTAACTGCCAAGCTTGCCAAACAAAGCCAAATCTACTGAGGAAAAAAAGTGATAAAATCTAATTATGTCAATTAAATTATTACCCATCCTGGCCTTCCTCTGTCTCTCACTCCCCTACTATACCCTAATCTCTCTCTTTGCCAAGCAAAAAAAGAGAAAAATGAGATGTTTAAGGATTTCCTATGCTAACAGACACTAGGCCTTATTTGTATTTAATGTGTGATTGGACATGGTGTCACTATTCTTCCTGTTCATTTCACATTTATTTCTTATCATAAGTGTCACTGCCATGCCCTGATTATATGGAAATAAAGATACTTATATTTTTCACATCCACATATCCATTATTCTTGTTGTTTGGTTTTGTTATTAATATTGATTCTGAAAGTCACTTAAAGTGACATTTTTCTCCTTCAAATGAGCACTCTAATATCTGTTTGCCTCCTTCTGGATTTTGGGTTGTGTTAGAGGACTGGTGACAAGGTTAGCAAGGTTAGCAAGGATGAAGACTTCTACTGAGTCAGGGAGAGAGATGATGTATGGCGAAGCAGGGCAGAGCTCAGAGTGTAGTTTTGCTTGTGTGGCCAAACAAGCCCAAGATGTTCTGTTCCCCAGACTATTGGTCTCTTGAAGCCTGGTTAATATTCACTTTCACCTCTGTAGAATTTCCTATGATGTCCGAATGAATGGACAAATGATATTTAAATGCATGTTGGGAACTTGATAAGTGCTCAGTGCCAAGTGATTAAAAATATGTAGATATTAATTTTAGACAATAGTGGGTTTTGTTGGGACATTGTAATGAAGTATTTCAAAGCCACGGTCAGCCTCATTATTTTCTACCATCTTCCCCCCTTTTCTTTAATAGTTCCCTCTACGTTCATTTTTTTAATGGGTAACACATATGAAAGATATGATATTTGTCTCTCTGAGTCTAACTTGGTTTACTTATTTCTCTAGTTCTATCAATTTTTATATAAATGACATGATTTAATTATTTAGGACCAAATAATATTTCATTTTCCACTATGTATATACGCGTACATGCCACATGCAGTATGACTGTATGACAATCACCTGATAATGGACATATAAATTGATTCTAAAGTTTAGATATTCTATATGCCTTTACTGAGCAGAATTCTATATTGCCTAAAATGCATGAGAATTAACTAAATAACCAGCTATACAATATCTCTATGGCATTAATGTTCAATATTTTGTAATGATAATAATGATATGTTCATTTATACACTCATTTGTTCTAATGTAGACTGCTTGCTTATTATATATCAGACTTAAGGTTGGTAGGCAGGAGAGTCCTTTCATTTTTACTAATTTCTTATGACATGTGGAGAATTTCACTAACATGACAATTCTAGGTTTCTTCCATTCCCCATTACCTTCTCTGTGAAGGAGCAATGGGTTATTATGGTTGGTTAGTTTAAATGCAAGAATAGAATCTAAATGAAAAGAGAATGTTGGTAACAAATAGAGATGTAGTATGGATGGTCTAGAAGGCCCTAGAGAAGAATCACAAAGCATTTGCTAACAACTATTCTTTGACACCAACCACTCTCAATTTGCTACTAAGCCCTGGGAAAGGCTAAACACATGACTAAGGATCCAAATATGAGCTTCCAATCACAACGGAGCTGTTACCTGATCTTCTGACATATAGCTTGGATACATATAGTAGCAATCCCTTCATTCAGAGGAAAATGCAGATATGACACTTGGCTGGAGGAAGCCAGGAATGAAACACACATGATATATGCAGTGGCTTACCTCTGTATCCTTTCACATTTTTGCTTTTCTCCCAGTATCTGACTCAAAGGAATTTACACGCAATGCTTGTAAGAGGTCAGAGGAAAATTTTCAAAGGTCATTTCATGACTTCTACCTCTGTTCTGCTACTAGCTGGTCCATGAGCTTCTGGGCAACTCACATCATCTCTCCCAGATTGCTGAAGTACAGATTCAGGAATCCACTTAAACTTTTTTTTTCTCTTGTCAGTTCTGGGGATCAAACTTGATTTGAGTTGCGAGGCTAACACCTTCATTTGTGGAGTCATCTCTCTGGCCCTGAAAATTGCTTCATAATGAAGGAAATGTGAACTGTCTTATTCCTGGAAGCCATTGTTCTTGCTAATTTTCTCCTCCAGAATTAAACATGGGGCAACACATGCTACTGGGCCCACACCTGTCTTACACCCCTCTTACACTCTCAGCCACCAAATAATTGCCAGGTAGTAGTGGAAATCCACGTTCCTGACTTGGCCTCTATTTTAGTTACTTTGCTGATACTGTAATAAAAGGAAAAGAAAACATGATCAAGGCAACTTATAGAAGGAATTGTTTATTTGAGCTTATTGTTATAAAGGGGTTACAGTTGGTATTGGCATAGGCATCATGAAAGCAGCTAAACCTGCCATGGTGGCCGCAGCAGGAAGCTAAGAGCTCACATCTCTCACTGAAAGCAGGAAGCAGAGAGAATACAATCTTCATTTGGCACATAGTTCGATGCTCAAAGCCTACTCCAGGCAAAGCCATACTTCTTACATCTCACTATCCTTATCCTAGTGGAGGACCAAGTGTTTAAGTCTCTGAGTCTATGGGGGAATATTCTTATTCATACCCCATGGGCCCTATTAACACTGAATGAAGATGGCCCCCTCATTACTTTTGTGTTGGATTAGGAGTTCTGGCTGGCAATAGTTACCAGTCAACTTACAGAGGTGATGAAAGATGTTGGAAAATTCCTTATATTTTATCATGATTATATACCCAGAGATGATCTGAGGAGGAAAATGGTAGATTATACATCCCATAAAAGTACCTAAGGTACTTTTATGTAAGCCATGCTTGGATAGGTAGACTGAGGCAAACTGATAAGAGAGTGGGTAGAAAGAAGTTCAGAAAGGAGGAAGCCATGATGAGAGTCAACTGATACTCATCTTGTTCCCATGTATGTCCGTGGAGGGGGAGGGGGAGAATCACCTGTGTAATATTCACAAAGACAAGGAATGTGAAGGGTTTGGGCTTCTAGGATTAAAGATTCTAGTTTATTTCATGGGGGATACTACTGTCTTGCAGTTTTGCCTTTATATTTGATATAGTCAATCAAGTTTTCTAGGCTTGCCTGGTCGACAATGATCCCTGGTCTCAATGAATTTAAAAGACTCATGATGTGTAAGCTTGTTAAGCATGATGTGTTTTGAATATTTGTGTAAGTCAGTTTTAACTTTCTGGTCTC
The DNA here is from genome assembly GCF_011064425.1 of Rattus rattus. Lineage (NCBI taxonomy): Eukaryota > Metazoa > Chordata > Mammalia > Rodentia > Muridae > Rattus > Rattus rattus. The sequence continues at coordinate 235,398,168 of NC_046154.1, read as the reverse complement.
TAATTTTCCAGAGGTAAAAGAGATAATTCAAGCTCTAGCCAAAAATATGGAAGCACTTTCCTCCTACCTTCCAGCTATAGACGTTCACCCATATTCCATAAACAATACTCAGGAGATGTTGCCAGAGTGGTCTAATCAAAAAATGATTTGCCATTGTTCTCTCCTGTAGATGATTATACTTATAAGGATTCTGACATTTGTACACATGGGATAGATTCTCTAACTCAATTCTATTGTGCATCAGGGCATTTTAGCCATAAATAAATATAGAAATTAGCAGAGGGTCAAACCAGGGCAAAGTGCACCACCATCCCTGGCACTCATTCCACAGGAAACCATTTCTCTATGATAAATCTTGCCAGATGGAAAGACTGAGACAAGGCTTTTCCTGGGAAGACTCAACACACACATCAACTCACCCCATATAGGGAGCCCATTGACAGATAAAATATAGATACCACCAAAGTCCAACTCGGTGAACCAATGTATTTTATTGTGGTTACTTATAGGAATATGAATGAGGGGTTACTTACAGGAGCAGGAATATCTCAAAGACAACTGCACCACTAAAGTCCACTTCAGCATGGGTGGCAGCTCACAAAATCTGGGAAACTTGCAGGCAGTTCAGCAGGTTGGAGAATGTCCTGTCCAGGTGGCTCAGTTGGTCTAAATCTCTTCCCGGTAGCTTAGCTGATGTATGCTTCTTTTAGGCAGATGATCTGGCCTTAGAGCCTTCTTTGCAGATTTTACTCTCTGGGACATTTTATATCTCTACTAGTCTGAGAGGGACTCTGAGCTTTTATTGGGTACTCTAGAAGGGAGGGACCTAATGAATATAGTCAGAGTCAGGACTTCCTGTAGCTATAAAGTGCTTCCCTGCAGGATAGGATGCTTCAATCTCAAAGGAAATTGTTGTACAATATCAAAATCCTGAAAGACTATGTATTGTAAATTCCACTAGATAAATGTTCTTCATCTCACTATCAACTGTTCTTTGGGGGAGGTGATTAAGTCAGGAATCTCTACCAAGTCTCGGAAGTTTTACTTCTGAGGAGAGACCCTACAGATATAAACACAGAGCCTGGGTTAAAGGCAGGATAAGTTAATGTTTTAATCTACCGCTCTATAGTATTCTTCACTCTAATTTCCCTCTGTCCTCTTTCCCCACCATTCATTCTTATGGCCATTTTTTTCTTCTTAAATTGAGAACTCTGGATTCCATGCTCCATTTTTTATTTTTGTGTCTTTCCCTATTTCCTTTGCCCTCTATGTATCATGCAGAAACAAGCGACCTTGGTCTCTATCATTTCCTTCCAAAGCTTCACCTGTTTTCATCATCCTTACCAACTTGATCAGCCTTGTCATGCTATTTGGGGCTAACATTTCATTCTTACTTTCACAAATCGACATTCTTTCTTCTTTATCTTTTTAACGAAACCCAACCTTGTACCGGTGTGACCTCACAGTGTCTCACTTGAGCATCTGGTAGCTGAATTCAGATTGTTATGTTTGTGTATGATTTTCTAACTCAAACTAATTTGTTTCTCTCACAGAGACCATAAGCCCTTCCACTGATCTTCCTTCTTTTTTTCAACTTCAAAATACCACTTTTTTTCTGGTTTCCTGACTCTTTCGCCAGCCATTTCCCCTAAAATCTTTCTCTGTTTTAACCTTGGAAAGATCCAACACTTTTGTGTATTGTAATCCCCCAGGAATTCATTTGCAGCCTCTACAAATCTTTCAGAAAGACACCATTAATGGTAACTTATATAGCCAATATTCTCATGTGTTGATATCATTAGGATTAAGTTCTCTGGGCAGATCTCCTTTCTAAGCACCAGAGTTTTATCATTAATTTCAGACTTTGCAAATAATTATTTTCATGAGATATTTTCCAGATATTTAAAACACAATGGGTAGATGTGAGAATAAATATCTTCAACTTCTTTTCCTCTTCCAATGTTCTAACAGCTGGCCTTAAAACCGACCTTCTCTTGAAGATTGCATCAAAGAGATACATCAATATGTTCATCATTGGCCAATTACTCCAGCTACTGTGAGTCCTTTCAGATGTCTATGCCATTTATCCCCTAGATTATAACAGTCTGAAGACTTCAGACTTAATGTCTTCTTGATTTAAAGCTAAAATCCATCATATCAATTCCTCTTCTCAATTTCCAAGCCTTTTCTTTGGCTTAAAACCTCATCTTCTACTCATATTTTAAAAAAATTCAGCTGCCCACTGCTTCTTTTGATCCATTGATCTACTCAGTTGTTGTGCTTCGGGGAGATATGATTAAAATAGAGGGAGTCCATTGTCTAGAGTGCTTGTGATCTATTCTGAGACTGTTTGTGTATTATTGGGTAATAGGTACAGTTATAGATAGAAAATATTGAGCTCAAACAGAGGACAACCATGTTCTAGTTGTGAACTTGTCCTGGACCAACTAAATAACTGACTTATATGAAAATGGTCTCTTTGTTCTTGTGTAGCATATTATTTTAATATCTAGGTATGGTATAATTTCATCAAGATTTAAGGCTGAATTTATATGTATTCCATTTATTCAGCCAGCCTCGTCATCTGGATAAGATTAAATATTTACATATTTCTCTAATGTCTTTAATAAGAATAGTACAGTTGCCCTCTGTCTGTTCAATATTCTACCAGCTTCTTCCATACTAGTAAAGCATCATGTTACACCTTTGTAATGATTTTTCAGAAGTTCTTTTCCTTTAAGCCCCTGGGAAATACACATGAAAACCTTTATTTCTGGCTTCTCTTCTTGTTCAACTCTTTGCTTTTCTGCCCTTTATGGTTCCTTCATTTCTATACTGATAACCAAGGGGGAACTCATTTCTCTGAAGGTTTGAGCTCACTTTAATGCTTCTATATTATTTTCTGTATTCTGAGAGCACTGTGGTTTACTATGAGTATTTTCTTTTAAATTCCTGTAGTTCTGCTGTGACAGATAGCCATCAAAATCCTACTGAGATTCTTGGCCTTTACTTCACATGCCTTGTATAATCCTCTTTTCTTGAATGTGGGCTGGACGTAGTGAGGTGTTTCTGATGAACAAGGGAGATGAAATATTACTTCCAAATATAAAGGTGGGTTAGGTTTTTCTTCCCCACTATGTTGCACTCAGGTCCTTCTAAAGTTATGTTGAGAGCTGCTCTATAAAGAAGTATATGTGAAAAGGACATTATGACTTTAATGACAGCAAATGAAGATGTGACCCTCCTAACAGAAATCAGAATGGGTTTATAAGTGCATATTCTTCTAGTGAAACTCTAAGGTAGTCTTGATATAACTTTAGACTCAAAAAGCTGGGAGATAGTACCTGTTGCTTTAAGCCATCAACATTGCTAATGATTTATTACATATATAATATGTGTGTTCAAATGTAACAAGTATGTTCATGACATATGCTATTGATGTTTCTCCAAATAAAGAAACTTATCACATCATCTACATTTTAGTTCACTTTTTCTGAGAGTCAGTGTTCAACAAAAACCATCAGTGGAAGACAGGAGACTCAGAATGTAGACATTGTCCTTCATCAGTGAGAAAGTCTTGATGTTTCATTTAGAAAATGAGCTGGCTTTTTGTTAAATGTACATGTAGAAGTTTTGATTTAATTGGGACAAGGCATCATTTAGGTTCTATAACTTTGTCTCTAGATGGTTCTAATATATAGCAAATGTTAAGAAGCATCCACCAAGATCAGTGACTCTCATGCTATGTTCTCCAGTCAAAGGCATCAGCACTAACTTGTAATTGATGAAAAAAAAAATCACACGCCTCTTTGAATATATTGAGTAGACACTCTGAATTGGGGCCCCAAATATATGCTTATGAAGGTGCTAATTGAATATGGTGGTGTCAAAAATTGGAAACCACATTAGAGATCACTGGATGAGTCCTTAAGGTCCTTCCAGTTTAAAAGTGAATATGTCTCATAACAGTCTCTCCCATGTGAATGACACTCATGTAAAGTAGATGACCTATTTAGTTTCTATATGTATACTCCTATTGTCCTGAACTAGAATATTCAAGTCTCCTGGCAAGTAAGTTTGTTTTTAGAGGAATTGCTTTTAATCTGTTACTGGTAAACCAACCTGGATAATGCAACAAGGCTAAAACCTAGGTAAGTAGAAATAATTGTTGTCCTTATTTAGCATGTACCCCTTGTTTGGCACTCAGCAGCGGCCCACAAACTTCATGTATATTAACTCAGTTTTAGGGGATGGGGATTTAGCTCAGTGGTAGAGCACTTGCCTAGCAAGCACAAGGCCCTGGGTTTGGTCCTCAGCTCCGAAAAACAAAAACAAAAACAAAAACAAAAAACAAACAAAACCCTCAGTTTTATAGACCCTGCCAGTGTAACTAGGATTGCTATTTTACAGATGAATAAACAGAGGGTTAAAAAGGCAAGTCTCATGTCTCAAAAACCAATGAGGAGGAGAATGGTAAAGCCAGACATCCAGACGTCAGATATTTTCTCAGACCTCCACATAGGCATGAATGATCATCTGTGTGAATATTCCCAACCCCACAACACCTACAAAGTGAGTAAACTCTGTGGATATGATCAGATACATCTCATTATGTCTATCGTTGAATACCCATTTTTGTTTGAGTCTAAGAACTACCATGGCTAAAATATTTCCATGTGGTAATAAAGATATTTGGTCCCATGTTTAGTCCATCAGCATGTGATCTAGGAGTCCCACTATTTCAGGATATGATCAAGAATTTTGTGATGACTAAAGCCTGCTAATCTGCTTCCCTCTGAGCCCAGGCTGCATTTTATGGTGGAGCTGGAGTAGAATCAACTTCTTGGTGCCTCTTGAGGACTGTTTCTGTCTATACTTTCTTAGAGCACCTCGGACACAAAAGTGTACATTATAGATTTCCATATGATCTTTCAGTATCCGAAATGCTTTAGAACAAATCTCAACAATGTTGCCAAATCCTTAGAGTGTATTGCCTATGTAAAATCTTGGTTATTTGTTTATTAGAAGTTTTAAGATGCTAACTTCTGTTTTTAAGTAAATCTTAATGTAAAAAAAAGTCTCCTGTGAGTCAGGGCAGACAGTGGATTGGAATCTACATTTTTCTGATTCTTAATGCCCTTCACTCTTTCTTCCTCCTTTTCTGTCTCACATCAGGGATAATACAGCTTTATAAAATAAGTTTATATTTCCTGATTTTCCTGTCTCCAGGCACATCATTTTCCACTCTTTGTTCAACAACAGTGAGTGCCAGATGATTCAGTAACAACGTCTGAGCAAATGAATATCAAAGCAAGAAGATGATAATCAGCCAATTTGCCCTTTTCATAACAAGAGGCAGAAACCCTCAGGACTAGAAATGCTTAGAAGCCAATATCAAGGCAAATTTCTTGAAAAGGCATGGCAAGGGTTTACTCCTTGATGAAAATCCAAACAGAAAGTTTTCAGCTAGCAAGACGCGGGAAACACGCACATTTGTAGTTGTTCTTATTTCCTAGAAAGCTGAAAAGATCACAGACCACCTTTTGTGAAATACTTGCTTCGCTCTGATATTCCTCCCTACTTTCTGTTTCATTCATCAGCATGTTGACTGACTGATCACTCACGCACATTGAGTATTTAAGATATTTTTCAGAGCCTAGGACTATTCTTCAGTGCTAGCCTCACAAGCATGCAGGACACAAATTCAGATTTGAAGAACCTACAAAAATGGTTCATGAGTGTGACAAAAATGGTTCATGAGTGTGACAACCTACTCTTATTCTAGCACCCTGAAGGCAGAGATGGGATCTCCAGAATAAGCTGGCTATCAAGAATAGCCTATGTCTGCAAGCTCTATGAATATCATAGATAGTGATGGAGGAAGACTCCTGAGGGCAGCCTGATGCTTACCCATAAACACTCACAGATACAGACACACAGACATACATATAGACACAGACACACAAACACACAGACACACAGACATACATACAGACACAGACACACAGACACACAGATACATGCAAACACAGTAGGTAACTTGCATACACTTATGTGCCTCCCACACATGCAGATATACATACCTGTATACACATGTAAAAAGATATTGGTCAGAGATGCTTTACAGTATTAATATCATGCATGACTATAATCATTGTTTTACTAGAACACACAAAATCTCTAAACAGCGGCAAATTCAAATGTCATAACAATGCAGGTAGGAGGTATTGGAATAAGGAGGTTGTGGGTTGAGAAAAAAGTAATTATGCTAATCTGTTTGACAAAGGATTGCATAATGTTTAAAAGGGTTTCTTTCAGTGTATTTTGTAATCCATTTTTTAAACTTTAGACAAGTCTCTCATGGATTAGCAAAATTTGCAGGTCAGGAACATCTAGTTTAAATTGTTTATTTCCATTCTGCTTAGTTTATTGTACTAAATTTACATAATTTAAATATGTTTTTTCTACCCAATTTTATGATATCTTAATTACTTTCTATCCTTATGAGCCAGACATCACTTTTATTGTCTGTTTATTTATCATTTTAAATAAAAAATGTTATACATTTGAGAATTTTGAGTAGTATATTACATTACTTCCATTCCTTTCTCTCTTTATTCCAACTTTGTCCCCCTAAAAATTTATGACCTCTTCTTCTTTTACATACACACAGACACACATATACATACACACATATACACACACATAAATACAGACATACACATACATACACACATACACATATGCACACATACACACTTACACAAATACACACATATATACTCTCACACACACACACACAGACATACAAACAAATGTATATTTAGATACAACCTGATCAGTCTATTTAGTTTTGCTCATCTATATGCATGTACATATGTGTGTGTATATATGTATGTGTATGTATGTATGTATGTGTGTGTGTTTTTATGTGTATGTGTGTGTGTAATGAGAAAAATTGTTTAGGACTGAATAACCTGTTAGAGGATTCAACTGTGGAAAGAAGATAGCTTTTCTCAGCAGCCATTGTTTGTAGCTTTGCATCCATTCAGTTGGCAAGTCACCTAGTGTTGCCATTGCTTTGGTCTTGTTTACCATATTGTTGACCATATTGTTGAGTTTTCTTGTTTGGAGCCTGTCTGTTATCTATAAACGATACACCATCACAGTTCGAGTCCTGGTCCTTTGGTTCTTACTACGTTTCCCCTCCCTCTTCCCTGATATTCCTTGAGCCTTAGGTACTAGTGTTTGCTATAGAGTTGGGGCCTTACTATTGCTCTGTCCATTTTGACCAATCATGATGTACGTGACCAGATGTGGATTTCTTTGACGGTCTTCAGCCATTCCAATAAGAAGCTTCTTTGATGATGGTGAAAGTTACAGTTATCTGTTGGTGTTTGGAATGAAGTTAGAGGCTATACTGATTTTGAAAAGGGGTAGCAGTAAGTTAGGTTGTCTTCTAGAATTCTCTTTCATTTTTCAATAACAACAACATCAACAAAAAAACAAATAAACAAAACCTTTCTAGGGACTGAGGGTATAGTTCTGGGACAGAGTACTAGCTGAACATGCTTAAGACCTGACCATTCTATCATTGCAAAACACAAAGACCCAAATAAGTAAACAAGGCTTATTTTTGGATGGTGTATGGTTGGATGATTTAAAACAAAACAAAGCAAAACACTTCCTGTTCAAGTTCCAGGCAGCTAAAACCTCAGCATTGAAGAGAGGAGATGGGCATGAAGTCTCCCCTCCAGGTGAAGGGTAATGTTATTTTTCACATTTACCCATGTGGTAAAATTTTATTGTATTATGGTATACCACTCTACTTACATAATAGTTTTAAATCATCAAGAAAAATTAACAATAGTGATTTTTGTTGGTAGATAGGTTTGCAGAGCATTTTTCACAAGTATTTCCTCTGTCAGCTTTGAGAAGTGTATGCATAATTTAACGTGGCAGCGAATTGTACCCAGAGGCCTCCTGAGATTTCTTCAGGGACCCTTGCTACTGAGAAGCAAAGTTAGACAAACCCCTGTGCTTTCTTATCTTAAATATTGTATTATTACATCTAGTTTCAGTCTGTGGAGTATTTAACATATGGTGTGTTTTTGAAAGCTGTTACAAAAGTATGAAGATTACCTTTTGTTTTCTGAGAAGCTCATTTATGCGGATGACCTAACTTCTGGTCTTGAAATGTGGTATTGTAATTAATGCCATTATAGTACTTTCAGTGTGTCTCTTTATGAATTTCATATAACCTCGTTAGGAAGGCACTATGACTAAGGGTGGGAGAACTCAAGGTCAAGGGCAGAGGATAGCCTATAGTTTGGATTTAAGTGCAGGCAATCTGACTCTGTTTTCTTGAACCCAGCAAGGGCAATGCCTCACTGAAGGTACAACTCTAACTGGAAGCTGCAAAATGGAGCACCACCTAGCCACGTTCATTTATTTTCACTAAATGTGAACTTCACTTACCTCGTTCTGTTAGATAGATTTGAGAGTACATTCCTTGGATACAGTTGGGAATTCTCTGGTCTTCTACTTGGAAGCCTCAAGTAATATGCTGTATCTTCGCCATCACTCCAAGTAATAGCTGAAAGTGGACCGAATTCAAGGCCTCTCTGCACCATGTTCAGTTCTTCCCTGAGAACTGTTCCTTGCTGGCTGTTCCTGCTGCTTCTCACTTGCCATCGTTGTACTCAGAAGCTTCTGTTTTCCAGTATTTCCTGACCTTAGGCACAGATTAAATGCAATCACATAATTTACTACTGTGTAATAATTATTTACCTGGGTGATTCAGAACAATGAATTCTAAATTTCATTTCCCAAAGGTCAAAAACAATTTTTCTTGTCCTTGCAATGTGTTTAATCACCTTGTACAGATCAGAACTAATATGGCTGAAGGGTAATCCTTATGAACTGTGAATTATTAAATCAGTGACTTTAAGAGTTCCTCGACGTTTTCTACAAGAAACATCATGAGAGAAAAAAAAATCCATTTTTTTTTTAACTCAGTGTTATTTGTTTGGCCTGGGAATGTAGCTCAATTGTCAGAGTGATGGCCTTACATGCCCAATATTCTGATCCCTAGTACTGCGAACACTGCATGTGGTGGTATGTTTACCGACCCAGTTGGCAATGTAAGCCTGAGAGAGTGGGGCCTAAAAATGAGTCAGACTAAAGTCTCATGCAATAGCCAACTTTATTCAGAGTGTCAGGCAATTTATACTCTGAGGGTTCAAAAGAATCATGGGAGTAAGGTGTTCAATCACAATGACAAGCCACATGGCACATGCATGGTTCTCCACAGATAGAGGCATATAAATAACAATGGCTGAGGTAAACTCACTCCTGTCTCCTACACCTGGGAGGAGCATGAAAACATTCCAAGAACAATTCTGTGTTTTAAAGAAGCTGAGATCACAAGACTCTTTTGTCTTGTATTCCCGGAGTTTTTTCATAAGCCCTCAGAATTCTCACACAACTCCATTCTTGGACTGCATTCCAACAGTGGTACATACCTGTAACGTCATACTTGGAAGTTAGAGGCAGCAGATAGAGTATCAGAATTTAAAGGTTAACCTTGACTACATAACTACTTCGAGGTCACACTGTGCTATGTACAACACTGGTAATTTTGTTATCAACTTTAGATGGTATAGTTTAATATGACCATCGTGTGGAAACCTGAGTAAAGGAAATGGAAGGCAGAGAGAAAGCTTCAGACAGGATGCATCATGCTTAGTTGCTCTATTATTCCCTAGAACAAGCCCCAGGTCTTCAGAGATGGGCTAGGCGCTGAGAAACAGCAGCAAAGATCGTGTTTGTTTTCAGAAGGATGCCCAGTTCCAGAGGATTACCTATGTTTCCTCAGCTTCCAGATGGAGAATCCTTTTGGAAAGAACAGGGAATATGGGGAGCATGTGCTCCATTCTCTACTTTCATGTCTGTGTATCCATAACGGAAACTCCATCCATCTCATGTGTTCACTACTTTCGCATCTCAATGACAAAATACCGAACAGAACTCATTTAAGGGGAAGAAGGGCTATTTGACTCTTGATTTCAGATGAGTTGGTCTGTAGTCCCCTGGTCCCAAGTATTTGGGCAAATCACTATGAGAGTAGAGACACCTGGGGCAGAGGTGCTCAGTTCACGCCTGAGCAGGAAACAGACAATAAGACAGGGTGTCTATAATCTATTACTTTAAAAATAAACCTATCACATTGCCATATAAAATGATGTTTCACCATGGCATCTGCTTATATATGTACGTATGTATGTAGATATGTATGTATCATTACCTTTGTTTCTATTTGTTTCCCTTTTCTCTTGGTCTCCCCTGTATCTCTTTCTACCTGCAATCCATTTATTGTTCTTTCAGTTGTTTCAGCTGGGACAGTAAACCTGGCTCTTACTCCATTTTAATCAGAGGTATACATGTCTCTTCCTTGGATTCATAAAGTGGTTTATATTCCCTGATGAATTCTTTTCTTTGGAGTTTGCTCCTAGAGATTGCCTCTAAGTGCTCTCATCACTGGAACGATGATAATACATCTCTCTGCTTTCCTGTCTCTGCTCAAAAACAGAGTTTTTGACATTGCACTAAAAACACCCCTTCTCCCCCATTGTTTCAAACTGGAGGCCTGGAGGCTAAATCTACCCCACAGTTGAGTCTCTCTCTCTCTCTCTCTCTCTCTCTCTCTCTCTCTCTCTCTCTCTCTCTCTCTCTCTCTGTTAGTTCTCAACATTAAAGCGGTGGAATTTTCCCATGGATAACTGGATTTCTGGCTTCTCTTGAAAAGTCAGAAGATCAGACATGCTTGGCTCATGTTCCCACACAATATCATTTGTCTAAAATACATTAGCAGCTGAGCCTTTTTAATGACTATATGCTATCTACCTTGATACTGGCTCTCTGTCCACCAAAATGTCATTTCTATTACTTGCTCAGTCCCAGAAGGCAGAGGGATATATGGCTGCCAATGGTCATGATTAGAGTGGTTCAAATCCCAGCACAGCGATTGCACTGTAGTTCTTTTGTCTGCAATTATTGCTCCAGATGTCATAGATACTCCCCCTTCGTTCTTCCATGTCCTGTTTATTAATTCTTCTTTTCCTCTGTATCCTCTTCCTCCTCATCTTCCTCCTCCTCCTCCTCCTTCTTCTTCTTTTTCTTCTTCTTCTTCTTCTTCTTCTTCTTCTTCTTCTTCTTCTTCTTCTTCTTCTTCTTCTTCTTCTTCTTCTTCTTCTCTCTCTCTCTTCTCTCTCTCTCTCTCTCTCTCTCTCTTCTCTCTCTCTCTCTCTCTCTGTAACTGTCCTCCTCTACTGTTGTCTATTTGGATCTCTGGTTCAGATTCTGGCACTGCTGTCCTACAGGCTTGCCTCTTATCTAGCACGTACTTTGGCTTCAGAACTCCATTCCTTCTTTAAACTCCAAACTCTTTTTCAAAAGACTTTCTGGTAGAGTCAATAACTTATCACGTTATCCCTTTTGTGTATATTTTTGGTATAAAGATGACTCAGAATCCAGAAGTCATCGAGGGAACAGTCCACAGGGTAGCTCTGAGTGCCGATCATGTGACCACTAGCCTTCTTCAGAAAAGGTGCTCACAGCACAGGGGATTTCTCTATACTACTGCATTTCATTCTCTTGTTTACTGCTGGAGACAGAATATTCAGAAACAACATGTTTGTGATAATTCTATATCAACATCAATGGCTACGTTTTGTCCAGGACTTATTGTTTTTCAGGATAACTATTTAACACTTTAAACAAAGAGATTATTTTATTTCTAAAATGAATGTGACCTCGCAGACTCCAGCAGGTAAGATTGGAAAGGTTGAATGACATCTTTAAACCTGTCTTAGGATCAGGGTAAATCTTAGCCTAGACAAGCCTGATCCTGAACATTATTTTCCCCATGAAACAGAAAAATTTGAGGATTGCTGGTATACATCGCTAGGGTAGGTTATTGTCCTGGTTGTTTTTGTGTGTGTACTTGACACAAGCTAAAATCATCAGAGAGAAAGGACTCCCAGTTGAGGAAATGTCTCCATGAGATCCAGCTGAAGGCATTTTCTCAATTAGTGATCAATGAGGGAGGGCCTAGTCTATTGTAGGTGGTGCCATTCTGGGTGGTAGTCCTGGGTTCTATAAGACAGCAGGCTGAGCGAACCATTTGAAGCAAGCCAGTAAGCAGTACCCCTCCATGGTCTCTACATTTGTTCCTGCCTCCAGGATGCTGTTAGATTTCCTGCCCTGACTTCCTTCAATGGCAAAGAGCTGTACAGAAGTATAAACCAAATAAACCTTTTTCTTCCTAACTTCCTTTTTGGTCATGATGTTTCCTCATGGCAATAGAAGCCCTAAGACAGGCAGGAAATCTCCCATGGCAAATAGAAAGGCTCATGACCAAGAGCAGAAAGGGTGGAAGGGTATGTATGGAGTAAAACTGTCTCCCAGGGAAGGCGGAAGTGCTACATCATGGAAACAACACAACTTTTGGAACTGAGAGAGGCAGTTTAGCCTGGCCCATTGACTTTCTCTACAACCTTGTGAGAGTCACTTAACCTCTGTGAACTTCAGCTTCCTTTCCTTAAAATAGAGAGACCAGCATACTGCTGCAACACTGCAAGGCTATTTAAAGTGGTGCATGAAGAAAAAAATCAGTATAAGGTCTTCAGTGATGAAATAATAGTTTGCTTTGAAAGGCATTCTGGAAGGTAAAGGGGCTGTGACATGTCAACTGCATGGGATATAGGGGCCAATAAATGAAAAATAAGAGAATTCTACAATCCCTGAGATTGAATGTTTACTGCTAGAATAAATTTTTGACTCAGAATTATTTGAGTTGATACTCGTGTAATTTACAAGTTAGACTTGACTTTGGATCTTTGTAACATATATACATATGCATATACACATTCAAATACATAACATATACACACATTACATACATATGTACATATGCATCATGATATACTGCAATGTCTCTATGCTCTGAAAACTGCTGAATTTCCATGTCGTCCCTTTATCCATTTCTCTGCTATTTGAGGAGATCTTGCAGAAGACACCTGTCTTACTTAGTTCATTTTCTCCAAGATCTAAAATAAATGCCTGGGACATGATAGGTCATTTGAAAACAGCTCTGGATTGAATGAGTGGAGAGGAATGGGGTCTGTGTGATGAAGAAAGTAAGAGCAGAATCTCAGGGAAGTAGGGAAGAAGGGAAAGCCTCATTTCCTCCCTTTTGTTCCTTGGGGCTTTTAAAGGATTGTGAGCTGCTCCAGGGGCCTACATCATTAGCTGGTGAGTGGGCGGAGGGGCTGGAAGCAGCCACAGAATCCTGAAAAGGCTGCGGGAGGAGCAGAGCTGGCAGCAGCACTGGAGCAGAGCAGGCAGCGATTCTATCACAGAGCACAATTGCCTTTTTTGGAGGGCTGGCTCCTACACAGCTGGTGGTACAGGCTTTGCAGCCATAATGCAGAGAAAAGCTGGGAAAATCCCACAAACTGAAATTGTATCTGTTTGTGGTCAAGTTGCGACTCCAAATTTGGACAGTGGAATTTGGTGGGAAAATGCGAAATGCATCAGAGGTTATAGAGCAAACCCAAGATTTATCACTATGGCAAGTGGCTATTTCCAGAAGAACCGGCAAGTCATGATGATGTTTCCATGAGCGAGGAGAAGGAGGGGGACCTCAGCTTACTAAGATCAACCTGTTAAAATCTTTGGGCAAATGCAAAAACAAATCAATGTTGCTCTGCGATGCTCTTTGGTGTATGTCAGAGTATATGCTTCTGGGCATTGGAAGAGCATGAAATCAATTGATTAGGGCCTCAAATCCCAGAGGCAAGCTAAGCAGTTGGGGCAGGTACCCAGACTCAGTGCTACCCTGGTTCTGTTTTAAAGCCGTTAAACACATCTCAGTGAGAAAGTTAGAGGCTGGAGATAACCAGATCAAGCCAGCAATGGTTCTCAACAGACTGCTGAGGAACATTTTAGCAAGTGAGACCGAAAGACAGATAGATCATACTTGTGGGAGACGAGCTGAGATCTGCAGTACAGTCTGACTCTATGCTTCACCAGCTGATTAATGAGTCACCTCTCTGAACCCGATTTTCATCTATAGATGCAATTCTTAATACCTGTAAAGACTGTGCATTCAAAAGGAAGGTCTTTGTAGAACGATGTTTACTTGGTGTGCCAGAGTCAGGCTGGCGTGTCTGCAAAATCCTGGCTGGTGGGCAATGTGGCAAGGACTTTGGAATTCCCAAGTTGCACTGCAATTTACCAGGAGAGTCATAAGCCTCTGATGTCATCCTCATTCACTCGCATCATCTGTTTAGACCATGAGGGCATTTGACGTTTTGACTCCTGCTTTAAGGTATACTAGAAGGCCTCGAGATACTAATGCTTGAGGGTAATACTAAAACACCGTGTAATTGTGATGCATGGTCACTGTTGTTGAATCCGTTATCTACAATGACTGCTCAGTTTGCCTAGGTAGTCACAGGCACTGGATAGAATGGAAAGCCCAGTTTCTACTTGGCTAATGGGTTGAAGTGGGAGAACTTGTCAGTGGTCTTCTCTGCATTCCAAGCAGCAGCAGCAGCAGCAGCAGCAGCAGCAGCAGCAGCAGCAGCAGCAGCAGCAGCAGCAGCAGCGAGTAGCACATACTGTCTCAGCCTAGGCTCAGCAAGAAAATAATTTGCATTATCTTCATGTCGGAATTCTATTCAGGGATTCAGAAGAAGCCATTAATCTTGACCATATAGATGTTAGCCTAAATACAAATGCCTCTAGCCTCCCACCTCCAAACTTCCTTATGTTTTCCATAGATCAGTGTGCTTCCCACAGCTTCCCCCTTTACAAAAATTCTCTGCCTTACAAGTTCTGAACACTGGAACAAGTTGGAGGTCAGGTGAAGATTAACACTGAAGACTAATATTTTTACCCAGCAATATCTATTACCTTGTAACAAATATGAAGTTTTATGCATTATAACACATCTCCTATTGTTACCTACCTACCTTAAATACAATGCAAATCAATTCATATTTAAATAAAATTATCAGAGTTTTTAAAAGAGAACACTCGTGACAGAAATATGTAGATTTATCATGTAATTTAGCAACAAGTTTAGTCATTATTGTATTAATGTGACAATACCTGTACGTTATGTCATGGATCCATCTGGTTTGCAGAAGTTTTGGACACATGGTCCTTACTGTGGTGACATGGTAAAGCGGGACATTTATTGGAATGTCATAGGTTCTTAGATTTGACAGGGGATGCTGGCCTTGGAAGAAAGTAAGATAACTCTTGTATTACCCCTGTTGTGAAAGGATCATTAGAAAAGGAAAAGCCACATCCTTGTCTCTCTGGCTCCTTATCTTGCCATGGCTCCCCTACTCTGAAGCCACTTATCATGAGGCCATGAAGCTGGGAGAACCTTGGCAAAGGACCATTATTCTGTTTGAACCCTCAGTCTCTTAGCCTGTGGGGTGAATGTACTCCTTTTCCGTATGTTGCCTAGGATCAAGCATTTCACTATGGCAATGGAAAAGGGAGCAATGCAGTGTGATTTCCACTGATGATAGCTACAGTCACTGATAACATGACTTTGGTTCCAGTATAACCTAAAAGAAAAACTAATGTTCAGTGATAAGTGAATGAAACAGAGATGCAATTATCTACCAGTCAAGAGCAGAAAGCT
This sequence comes from Rattus rattus, assembly GCF_011064425.1. Classification (NCBI taxonomy): domain Eukaryota; kingdom Metazoa; phylum Chordata; class Mammalia; order Rodentia; family Muridae; genus Rattus; species Rattus rattus. The sequence continues at coordinate 235,382,444 of NC_046154.1, read as the reverse complement.
TCTAAATCAGAAATTCTTAACCTGTGGGTTGCAACCCCTTTTGGAGGTGTTAAATGACCCTTTTTACAGGGTTTGCCTAAGACCATCAGAAAACACAGATATTTACATTAAGAATTGTAACAGCAGCAAAATTATAAAGTTGTAATAAAAATCATTTTATGGCTGGAGTCACCACAACACGAGGAACTGTGTTAAAGTGTTGCAGCATTAGGAAGGTTGAGAACCACTACTCTAAATTCTCTCTAGATCTCTTTTTCTCTGAGAATTATGACCTTGGAGTCAAGGTTTGCACTTACTTCTTAATTCTATGTGACCTTGTCTGAATAAATACATGTGCCTTGGTTTTTTCACCTTTTTAAAATGTGTGTTTATTGAGTATTTTTACATGGGCATATGTAGGATTTATGACAGGGCAGCAATGACAGCTTCAGTGAAGGCATATGTGACATACCCACCTATATCTGAGGTTCAAACCTATGGGGAAAAGTTATCTTCATCTTGCAGTCTAGGCCTTGTCCCAACAACCTACCCTGTGAGGTGCCCTTAAAGCTAGCCCCCAGCACAACCCAGCCTCTCTCAGAAAAGAAATTATAGTCTAGAAATTAATGTCTAGATGTTCTCTTCTGATCTATTGGACTGAGGAGATGAGTACAAAGCATGGTCCTTTGAAGTTGAAGGGAGAAAGGGCTCTAGCCGCCACGGGGGTGCAGATGACCAATGACGGACTCGATAAAGTCAGTTGTGGTCCTGTAGCCTCCCATGCCTCAAGTCCATACCTTGCCAACTTTGATCACCAGCTACATGCTATGTTCATTGCTTCAAACTTACTTTTATGGTACAGTTCAGCAAATTCCTTGTAGCACTGCAAGAACAACCCATTCCCAAGTTTCATGATGTTGGCTTTGTGGACAGCTGTGACCTTTCCTGCCCTTTCTTGGTAGCATAGTCAAATGCAAATTTTGCATTCCTCTGAGATTTGGTTCAAGAGACAATCTTCAGGTACTCAATGATACCCTTTGTGCTCTCATGTTCCAGAGAGCTATACACCCCTTCTGTCTGTTCTCAAATCCCAGGTCTAGATTGTTGTGCTGAGTCTTGTATCCAGGAAGTGACTTCACATGGACTATGTTGGCAAACAAATCTAACTTTCACCTCAGTTGTATATCATAGGAGTCGAGTTTACCCTTATACTCCATTGGGGTATAGATCTTTCCAATGATGGCAACTTTGTTCTCCTTTATGGAACTCAGCACCTGCTCCAGCTTCTCCTCAGAAGCCATATTCTGCACCTCACTCAGGTGGTGCTCCTTGAATTCTACAGGGACAGCAGCAGCCTTGAACATTTCCTTGAGAGTGTGCATGAGGTCTGGTCCAACGCTGTCTCCAGGCAGCATGGTCCCAGGAAAGGCACCCTCCACCCTCACATCTTGGGCTGTGAAGTGGTGTGAGCCATAGCTCAGGTCTTTCATCGTTAACTTAGCATCCGGTGCTCACTCCTCCCCTATTTTGTTTGGCTTCCAGGTTGATCTTCCTCCCAGTGTGTGTGCATGGTTGTCTGCTTTGGGTCCACTCCAGTATAACTTTGTGCTGGGTGACCATGAGTAAAATGTATAGGGTTGGTGTTAGTCAACTTTCTTACCCATGATTCAATGAGGGCCTGCATATGTGAAACTGGTTTTGCCTTAGAGATCCACAGAGGTGCAGCCTGGCTCTAGCTTGATGGGTGCAGTGATGGTGAGTGGGAAGAAAGTTCAATTGTGCAGCAAGAACTGGCAAACCTGAACTGAATGGGAAATTCTGGGTGTCTGTTTTGCAGGTGGGTGAGTAATTATTAGCCCAGTTTGCTTTAGTTATATTGCATTCTTTTTCTTTATGTGGAATAAAAGAGCAAACTGGTGTATGTATGTGCCTGTGAACTTTCTCTGCCTGACTGTGGGAGACTTGGGACGAGACAGATCTGTGAGAACCAGTCTCTCTGTTCTATCACTGAGTCCCATGGAGGAGCAGCATGCTAAATTAGCATAGGTTCCTAGAGCAGACTACTATGGGCTAATGACTTAAGCCAACACCGTGTACTTCTTATCACTAGGGTTAGATGATGACATAATTGTGTTCGACTTAAGAGTCTCCTACTGGCCACATCCTTGACTTTTGCTGTGTGGCCAACAGACAGGTTATCTTTCTTATGAAGTTCTTAGAAGAGTATCAGTCACATGACCCAAAGCCCCCACCTTCCATCTGCTCATACTGGGGACTTGGGTTTCAGTATGCTCAGTTTTGTCCTGCCTGGAGCAGAAAGTGCATAGAGATTGGTTGCCATCTCTTCTCTAGATTATTTGTGCATACTTTTACTTTCTTCCCTCATTTTGATGCTATGAAACATATTTTTTAACCCTCATTTTAATTATGAAATATGTGAGACATAAAATAGTCCTTTGAAGCTCCCAGCAGTGGTAGGAAATGTGATCTAAGTCTGGTGATGACATCTTTTTGGCCTGGTGATCCACTAGTGGATGGAACACAGTGTTTCCTCCAGTCCCTGAACTCTTGAAGTTTCAGGGAGCCACTGATTGTGGGTAACACCCCTCTTTCCTAAAACACGGACTACAGATGTGACAGCGAGTCTTCCTAGCGGTGTTCTACTCCTAGGAGCTTGGGCAAGAACACCTGAATGAGATGGGTGATTTCAGAGATGGCGTGTGTGTGATGGAGACACACTTGTTTCAGAGCAGCGTGAGATGCTTGCTAGACTTCTCAGCCATAACTGGTGACACTCTGAATAGGACTGAAGTATGCAGAAAGGATGTCATAGAGTAGGTTTGAATCATTACTGCTCTGGTCATACAATCTGTATTATGGGATTAGAGAGGTCTGGGTAAATTGAGGACGCATACTATTTGAGGCCCTCACTACATACTAGACCCTAGGTCATACACTTTCATACATGATACTTGATTCCAACCTTAGGATCAAAATGGAAAGATAGAAATTATGGCTGTTAGGAAAACAGGATTTGTAAATAAAGTACAATCCACAGTCAAATGTGTAGTAGGCTGTGAAAGAAGAATTATTTCAGACATTGGAAAGGAGAGCAAAGGTGAAGAGAGAAGCTCCAGGCATTTTTCTCATCAGCCGTCTACTTAAAGCACTGGTTTAAGGGTGGTTTGCCAGTTAGGCATATAGCAGACTTCACACTGTATGTATTATGATGGTTTTGTGTGGTATATGCACTTTTGGACATTGAGTTGGATGGCCTTTAAAAATCTCCTTTATGCAGGAGATTTTTATGCTTTTACGTGTTTTTGTGCTTTTCTGGTGGTTGTATTTGTCAATACACAACATATGTACCTCTATGGACAATGCCCTTGGACTGGCAGGAAAGCTCTGAGCTATCTCTGACGAGTGGCAGAATTTTCAGTGTAGTCAGTGGGTTTGCTCTATGTTCTTCCTCTGTGAAACCTTTCTCAGGGATTGTGAACTCCTCTTCATTGTCCTCAACCCATGTTTCAGCTCTTCACTGCTCCAAGTATTCAAGCACCCAGGGGTCCACTGTGGCCCAGTCTCTCTAGCACCTGTAACAGTGAGCCAATTGCTGTAGCTTTGGAGGACATGAGCGTGGTGAAGGTGGGGTTTTCAATTATGCCTCTCAGCTTAGGAAGAATGAGTCAGCTCCATGACTCCAGCTTAGCTTAAGTAACATGTTAGTTGATTCCCCAGTCTATCAGGGAAGCTGGCTTTCTGAGGATAAGCAGTGTGTCACTATGTATTCAACACATTTATTGAGTACAGGTTTTTATGCAGACACTTTTACAGGTAATAGAGAAATCACAGTGGCTATGACAGATAAATTCCTGTTCCTATAGAGCTTATCTTCTGATGGAGAGGCTGGAAATAAATACATAAAATGCCCTGTGATAGCTAAGGCTATGTGTCAGTATGGCTAGACCATGGTGTCTAGGTTTCAGTAAATTAATAGTATACATGTATTGAAGGTATTTTCTTCAGCTGTGAGTACCCTCCAAAGAATTAGAATTTCAGAGGAGCAGATTGCGTCCACAACTTGGGTAGATCCAACCCAATAGTTTAAAGGCCTTAAGGAAAAAGGCAGGTTGCTAAAGGGAGATGATGTTTAAACTATACTACTTTTCTAAATCTCTAGCCTGCCAGCAAGCCCAACACTCATGACTCAGTACTCACCATTGTGTCTGCTAATATTTTTGTTTTAAAATTAAAAATTCATTCTTAGAGAATTTTATATGTGTGTACTGTATTTAAATTATTCTTCTTTCCCCTTCCAACGACTTCCCCTATTTCCTCTTAGATTCTTGGCTTTTCATTAATTATTTTACTGAGTTTATTTAATATTGCTTTCATGTCCATATGTTTAGGGCTAACTACTTGGGATTGAATAACTTATCAGAAAGCTTATCCCCAAAGAAGCCCAATTTTTCTCTCAGGGGCCATTGATTGCCTGAAGCCCTTCATCTAAGGGGTAGGGCCTTGTAGATTTCCCCCATCCACAGTGACCTGTCAATTTCCTAAATAAACAGTCTATCTCTCTGTGTCTCTGTCTCTCTCCACGTTTGTTTATATTTGTGTGTTGATGTCCATGGCACCAAAATGAGATGAAGGTAAACAAGGCAGAACGATTGGATGAAAGAAATTAATTCCTTAGACAAGATAACCTTGAAAAGGGCTTTTATGGGGTTGGAGATTTAGCTCAGAGGTAGAACGCTTGCCTAGGAAGCACAAGGCCCTGGGTTCAACCCCAACTCCGAAAAAAAAAAAAAAAAAAAAAAAAAAAAAAAAAAAGAAAAGGGCTTTTAGGTTGATTGATGTTGAAGCAGAAATCTAGATGAAAAAAGGTAAGAGTTGTGAAATGAAGTGGAAATTTCTGGTTTCTTTGGAAACTCGGTTGTGTCATGTGGTGTTTTCCTGGAAGCTGTGAGAGGATGTTTTGCTGAAACAGACACGTGAGAGGGCATGTGAAATTTTGTTGGACTGGATATTTGAGAAGGCGTGCAATCTTTGGAAAGAGTATAAATGGGACCCAATAAAACAGTGAGAGGATGCGCTTGCATTGCTCTGTTATGCAATGCTTTGATGATCTTCACATGTTGTGACTTAGTGGAGAGAAATGTGCCGAAGAACTTCCCATGGTATTCTTTCTGATTCTTGTCATTTCTGCTGACTCATGACAATTTCGTCAAACTTCGTAGGTTCAGCTGTATTGAGTGCTGCTACTGATTTGTTTTTGGTGTTTGCTATTAGACTGGACTGCTGGCATCCTGAAAATGAAGATTGGAATCACCCCAAAGAACTACTTCTAAACAGGTTCACAAGCCCCTTGTCCTATTAACCATCTTTCTTCTCTACCTTTGGCTAGTGGCCTAAAAGGGAGGTTGAAGCACTAAAGAACCGTAAATAAAGTAGGTTTAGAAAAATAAAAGCCTACAGTGAAACAGAAAAAACATGTGCCCACCACCAGAAAAACAATGAAAAGCACAGGGCTTCAGGTGCATGTGACCCATCAACGACTCATCAGGTAACCAGAGTGGCTGAGAAAGCTTGCACACTGATCAGGGATGGATGGTGAGGTCACAGAGGAGGGTTGGATCAAATAGTAAAATGATTTGATTTCCTTTAGGTGCTGTGAAAAGGACAGCCTAAAGAAGAAATGGTGCAGGGGTAAGCATCACATAGCAGATTATTGCTTAAATTCAGGTTAGAGGGTAGTGGCTGATGTATCTTATCAGACAGACTGACTTAAGAGATATATAGAAAACTCATAAAATATCCTTTCAGATGTGTCTGGGAGAACGTGTTCAGAGATAATTGGCATGTGTGTTAGCAATTTTATTGGAGAAGCTCTATCTGTCATAGGGTAGGGGTAGATTGAACAAAAGTGGGAAGAAAAGGAAAGTTGTTTTGGTCTACCTGTTCAATTATTCCTAGGTTGGTTTTGTGGGGTTTCTATTGGTAAGGACGCTAGACGCTCAATTCTCTAGACTTTAAATAAAGATTTGTAGTAACAGTGTGTCAGATTTGCAGAAACAGGGTTTCCAGGCCTTGGGCTTGGTCCCTCTTGTTCCAAGACTTCTGGCTTCTTAGATAGTCCAGTCACTGGCTTATTTCACTCTTCAGTAAGTAGATGCCACTGTGAGTCTATGAATGGCTGGGGTTAGTTCCCCCAATGGCCAGACATTACTCTGTTAGGTTTTTATGACTGATGGTATAAATTACCACAACTTTATTGATGTCAAAACAACCTGGAACTTTTACCTTACATCCTGTAAGCTAGAAATCTGAGGTAGGTCTTACCAGATATGCTTTCTGTTCATTTGACCAGATACCCAAGAAGAAGAGATATTGATGGAGGATTAGTTGTGACTCATGGTTTTAGACCATCATTACATAGATCTACTCTTCATGGGCCTAGATGGAGGCAAACATCTGCTGTGGCAATAAGTATTTTACCCACCACATGGTAGCCACACTTAAAGAGGAATATCACTCTCATAACAAACCCTGCCCCTAAGATTTTAGTAAACTGATAATCTATAAATGGACTAGTCCATTCTAGGCACCAGAGCCCTCATGCTCCAAGACTACTTTTGACTACTGGTGAATTCTGGATCAAGTTTTCAACACATGATCAAGAGCCTGAATTTTTGAGTTTCCTACCTTCTAAAGGTCTTTACATCCCTTTCCTCATATACCCCTTCCATCATTTTCATGTTACTAACAGTGATTCTTTCTCATATTCTAGCTCTCATCTTCTCCATGTCTTAAAGGTCACATAGTTTACAATGATTTCACCTGGATATTTCAAGAAAATCTAATCTCTGCTAAGATGCCCACTGTACAAGCTGGCATGTATAGAGGCTGGAGTCTTCTTCAAATGCTTCTCTACCTTACTTATTGAGATAGTGGCTCTCACTGACTGATTGGCTACTGTGACTCGCCAGCAAGATTCCAGGATCCTCTTGTGTCACCTCCCAGCATTCTTTTTTTTTTTTTTTTTTTTTTTTTTTTTTTTTTTTGGAGCTGGGGACCCGAACCCAGGGCCTTGCGCTTCCTAGGTAAGCGCTCTACCACTGAGCTAAATCCCAGCCCCCTCCAGCATTCTTTATGCCTAGTTTTTATGTGGGTTCTAGGGATCTGAACTCAGGTCCCTATACTTGTGCAACAAGCACTTGGCATACTAAGTCATCTCCCCAGCTCAAATTTTATCTTAAAGTCAGCTAATTAAAAAATTTTAGAAAAAAATTTTAGTCTATTTGAAATCATAATTTCTTATGTCATTTCTCTAAAAGATCAATATTTTCTGAGTATTAGGATGAGCAAATCTTTAAAAAAAAGGGACATTATTCTGCTGGCTATACCTATGATACAGTATATTATTATTATTAATATTATTATTACTATGATTATTATTATGATTATTATGAGATTATTATTGTGTGCTTCAGCTTGCTTATTTATAAAATGGTGACTACAATTTCACCTAACAGAGAAGATATCTGTGATTCGTCAATGTGGCACATAAATACATCTGACCAAAAGTATCTGAAACACATTTAATATTCAAAGATTACCATTGTATGACATCAATTCTAATTCTTTCTCTTATTTTGTCAATGCTATAACAACATATTTATAGTGGTTGAGTTGGTCTACTTCTTCATATATCATACATTTTTTAACTGGATAGCATAAAAGTGATGTATCTTATATACTTTGAAATATGGTACTATTATTTGGGCTGTACCAGGATAAGTCATCTTAGGACATAGTGATGAGGAACTGTTGATACGTGCACATGAGCAAGAGTGAAGAGATATTCTTTTATTCTACCTTGAAGCCAATGCTTTTGCTTACATTATTTATGACAACTACATTTATTTGTAACTACATCTATACATCTTTGACTATAGTCAACGCTAGAGTGATATATATACTTCACAAACTTGAACAGCTTTTATAAACTTTTTTAAAAATCTGTACTGTGGGGTATTAGGTTTTGAATAATTGGTGTCCTATTATAACTCTTACGTATTGCGAGTGGTTGGTTCCCAATTGGTGATGCAATGTTGGGTAGTTCTGAAGGCTTTAGGCTGTGGAACCCCGTTGTGGGTCACTGGGGGCTGGACCTTAAGTACTTTGCCTCATTTTCTCTGTTTTTCTTTTCTCTGCTTTCTGACTGTCATGCAACAAGTAACAGCCCTTGCTGTGTGCTCCCGCCTCCATGGCTGTAGTCAATGGTGTCAAGTACCACAGACTCAAAGCTCTGAAATTAGGAGTTAGGATCATTTTAAAGATATTTTATGCAGTGATAAAATGTCATACACAGAATATGAGTTTGTGGACAAAATTTTCTACTAGTTTATTTATTATTTTATTAGTCATTTTGGAAATGTGTACAACATGTTTTGATCATACTCATGCTCCCATCTCTTCTCCTAGCCACACCCTCTTCTCATCTCTCCCAACTATTTTTTTTCCACCATCAAGGCCAATCTGTGCTGCCCAAGTATTCTTGGATGTATAGTCTTTTTCTGGATGACTTGTCAGCAGCTCTAAGAAGAGAAAATTGACCTTTCAGCTCCCAGTAATTAAGAATTGCCAGTAGTACTGAGCTCATGCCCAATTCCTTCTGCATGCTGGGCTCTGGTGTGGTTTAGGTTTGCACATGTCCTGTGCATGCTGTGAAAATTGTTATAAGTTGGTATGGGTAATTGGTCTGTTGTAATCAAAAGATACATCTATCCTCGGGTTTATGATATGACCTTAGTATATAGCACATCAGAAACATTAAATAAGATTTTGTTCAGTGAATAAAATACATGATTAAAAATAATACCTTCAATGAATTTGTAATTTTTATTTGAAATTGTAATTTAGTCTGTTTTCGGATTTTACTGGTAATCATAAAAGTATTTAAGTTATATTCCCCATTTCTCCTGCTCATTTCTTTTTCATTCCTATCCTCTGACCTTTCCTTCTCATTGTATGTTTCCCTTCTCCCTACTCCACCCTCTCCTCACTGTTTATTGCCTACAGTAGCTACTGTCTGAGACCCTCAATATTCCTACTGTACAACTTAAGCTTCATCTTGAATCAAGGCAATGAAGATAAAATATGAATGGGTTTAGGAAATAGCTTTCTTCTTTTGCAAAAGAAAAAAAAGTAACATTGCTGCCAGGTCACCCAGAACAAGTTCCAATTCCCAAGAGCCAGGGAAGAATTTTTAAAGTAAAAAAAATCAATGGCTATGAAATTACACATTAGTCCAGGGGAGAGTTCTTGTCTGTTTTCTCAGTGATCATCCATCTTGCTATAGTAATAGTGGCACAGACAATTTGCTGCAGTGAAGTTGATCTATAAGTGTTTTAATTAAAGTTCTGACAGCCAATTGAAGCCTTTTTTATTTTTTGGATGTATCATATCAATCTTTCTATGTCTGTGAATGTCCCTGCCTGGGGAGTTTAATCATTAGGGAGGGACAGGATTATATCCTGTATGTGTTAACTTATCAAGTAGGCAGGGGCAGCCATGGCTTTGTCTTTCCTCTTAAGCTCCCCAAGCTCAAAGTTTCATAAAGGTATGTCTTGATAAATGGTCATTGAATACAGGAGTTAATACAGATTTCCCTGGGACAATGATAGAGAGAAGGGTAAGATGAGAATTTTGTCTGTCTTGTCTGTTTTTTTTCTTAGCCTTGTTGTTTACAGACTGTACTCATGTGGGCAAGTTGCTAACATATTTGCTTTATTTTCATTTTTATTTGTATATTTTTAACTAATGTATTCTTTGGAAATTTCCTATAAGTATACAATATCTCCACTCCCCCTATATCATCCACTCTCTTACTCCTCTCTCACTTCTCCAGCCCTTGTCAGGCCCCCGTCTTCTAATACTTTTTTGCTTGTTTCTTATTTTTCAAGCTACTAAGTTTAACTAAGATTAAGTTTTCTGTCAGCTCTATGATTTGAATGTTCAGTGTTCTTCAAAGTTCGACATGTTATAAAGCCTTGGTCCCTGTGCTATTATGCTACTGGGATATAGGGTCTGGTTGGAGGACTTTAAGTTATTGGGGACAGGTCTTGGAAGACTGTATTGGGAACACAGGACCTTCCCCTCTTTCTTTGCTTTCTTGCCTCCAGACATTGAGTAAGTCTTCTGCCATAAGCACCTGATATGATGTTCTGTCTCCATATATTCCTCAAATCAATAGGACCAGCCAGGTACAGAATCAAACCACTGAAACCAGGAGCCTAAGTAGTGACTTCTGCCTTTTAAGTTGTTTATATCAGCTGGTTGCCATAGTGGATGGAGAGATGACTAATACATTAGCCTAGCTAGAACTATCTGAAATAAAGTATATATGTATGTAGACACATAAGTGCTTTATTGACATAACAATATATTTCTCTAGAATTCTACATAATTCTTATATTCAATACTTTGTAGACTGATTCCATTTGGACCATGAATACTTGGCTATCTCACACATGTCAAGTTCATTAACACAACCTCAGTCATGACATCTTTCCTTCTTCTAAGAGGGATGTGAGCCTAACCAATGTGAATTCTACAGATACCTTTAGTCTCCTATATTTCTCTTTTGAGAAATCATTGACAAGATCATTTTCACCTTTGCTTTATCTCTCCTTCTTACATAGCTAATGCCATGGTATTTTGTTTTTTTACCGTGACATATACAGTTGTTTCTATCTAGGCAGATAAACTACCATAAAAGTCCATTGGAAGGAGTGGGGTGACTTTCATGTGCTACATACAGCTAGCCTGCCCCCCTCTCTTCTCACTTTAATTGAAGAGTAGCAAGCATCCTGTCCCCACTGAGTCTTACATATCTTTCTCTGTCCAATTGTCCTTTGTATGTTGTAAGAAGGTAGAGCAAAATAAGATATGTGGATTGGACATATAAACTGGTCTGTATGCTGCTACAAAATTATTAATTTTTCTGCTTCATGGTGAAATTCCAGGCTCTGAGGGCACATGGGGGTGATATTAAATATGTAAGTCAGTTTGATCATGGCTGGAAGAGTGAAAATCAGATTAATATATAAACCATGCAAGAAATGTGTTATGTAGGAGACTTTATGCTAGACATGGGTGTGGGGAGAAAATTCATGATGCTACATGTTCTTGTTGGATAGTGGTGTTTCCCCATTTGGAAAGACTATATGTAGTAGAAATAATGGAAGTGAGACATGGGAAGAACTGTCCAAAGTATGGGCCACAATGCTATAAGGGGCCTAAGCAGTGACATCTTTGTCATTAAAGAAATTATCTACCAGGGAAAGAAATGAGGTACCTGAGACTCAGGAAGCTACCTTGACTGACACTCAAGGCTTAGGAAGATCATGAAATTCATTAGATGTGGGAAACTCAGACAGTCTAAGATTCACAAGGCTCCTCCCCAAGATTATATGATCTGGAAACAATTCCTAGAAATCAGGAGGTTATTCAATGAAGATACATACAAGTTAGGCCATGCACTCCAGGGATGCAGAGTTTTGAGTTATCGCCTATACCATGGTGGTTCTTATTGATTAAGCTGCCATTGAATATTCAATCCTCCTGTAAATAACTCCTCACCCATGATCCTAAAAGTAATCCTAATAAATGAATTGGAAGTTAGACTTGAATAGATATGTGGAGAAAATATACACTTATTTATGCCTTTCCAGTAAATGTCACATAACAGGAATGATGGCTCTTTTCTGAGATGTGGGGCTCTCTAGAGTATTGTTCTCTAACGTTAAGACATAAAGTCCATGGGCATGGGAGACAGTGTTTTGATGCCACACAGCATTTCATCTGCCCAATCAAAAATCTGTGTCTTGGCATGAAAGAGGTTCTCAAAATTTGTAAAATAAATAAATATATAAATGGCTTTGATGACTGTACATGGACTGACTCAGGGCCCCAACTGCATATGTAGCAGAGAATGGCCTTGTTGGGGCACCAGTGGTAGGGGAAGCCCTTGGTCCTGCCAAGGATGGATCCCCAGTGCAGGGGAATATGGGGGGCAGTAAGGGGTATGTATGGGAGGATTACCTATATGGGGGAGAGGGAGGGGCTTGTGGATGGGAAACTGGGAAGGGGAATAACATTTGAAATGTAAGTAAAGAAGTATATCTAATAAAAAATTTTAAAAATGGTTTTGATTTGAAAAAATAAAAAACAGCCAAACAAGGTGTGATGGGAATCCATTAAGTTGAATAATTTCAATGTACTGTGTGGGCCATGAGATCATCAAGTGCTTTCATAGGCAGTTCTGTCCTAATTGCAAAGAACAGAGGTTGATTTAATGACTAGACAGACTCTGTTTTTGTCTATTAGTCCACATAGACTGCATAATTAACTAACAGGTTTCTGAAGAATATTTAAAATTGAATTCACATATGGATTAAAGAGAGCTGGGAAAAGTTAATAACTTTTCTACTATCACCAAGGATATTAACCTGGTGGTGGTAGTGGTGGTGGTGGTGGTGGTGGTGGTGGTGGTGTGTGTGTGTGTGTGTGTGTGTGTGTGTATTATTTTAAAGGAATGGAAACATTCACAGTCACATTTACATCTCCTGTGGTGATAGACTTGATGATTCACATCAATAGAACTGACTCGAGGACTTTACTTTTATGGAAAAGTTAAGAAAAAAAAGTTAACATTGGTTGAATCAAGTTATGGGTTATATAGATGTAGGCCTAAAACTCAGGCTTCCAATCCCCTATGAATAACAAGGGCATTGTCCTGGAAAGGGTCAAAGTGAGGTGCACAGAGGTCAGATGGCTTGTCTAAATGATGTATTGGTCTCTGTGACCTGGAATGAATTGGTTGTAGGTTGTGACCTATTGGTCTTTTTTTCTCCTATGGCCATCTGATGGCTTATCATGGGGTCAGCTCATGTCTACTTGACATGTATCCTTTGTACAAACCATTGGAAATAACCCAAAACCTATGCTTCTCAGGCTGAGCTGGTCTTTATATGCATGTGTACTATATGCTGCAGCCCAAGTCTACAGAGCTAGTATTCCTGACATTGGCCACTCAAGCCCCTCAGCCATCTAGTTATGATCTTAGTGAAATCATGCTTGATGATATGACTAAAAAAGAAACAGCAGAATTAAAGGACTCTGGGATTTGGATAGAACTGATCTATGATCCTTCACTGGTCATAGGGTTGGAATGACCACATATATATATGCTTTGGTGTATCTGAGAGCATTCCATCCAGATAGACATAATGGTTTAAAGAACCCAGGGTCATTGGCTTTCTTAGCACCTCAAGAAGAAGAAATGTGGGTTACTCTTTAACATCTTCAAATATGTATGATCATTGATCATAACCCACATGTCCTTCAGACCACCCAGTATGCAGTGACTAGCAATGAGGAAAAGGAAATAAAGACTTGAAAGGCATTACTGAGGTAGTTTGTGCACACAAATATATAGGCTTTCAGGAGGGAGACTGAAGGACTTGGATTTTCAATCAATGACTATAGAGGCAAATTAGAATAGTTGTATTCGACAATTACATGTACAGAACAAAGCCAAAGAGATTGAAGCCTGTCTAACTTTGAAGCTATTGTGACGTCAGTTTTCTCATGTCCACAAATGGAGATGCTGCTGCTCTTTGCATTTAGTGCTGTGAGAAGTAATGAACTGTACTGTGCAAAGCTCATGTATTCAATAATTGTTAGCTGTCGACAGTATTATTTTACCCTATGTGATGGCTTTTGGAATAATGACATGGCTTCGCATGCGTGCTACGTTGGGTGGGAAGGTGTACTCTGATTTTGAAAGTATTGCTTCTTAGCTCCAAAGCCACAAGTTGGTATTCTGTTGGCAGCACTCCTCTGCTAATAACTTTCTGTCAGTTTCTACTCATGAGGGCATGAGAGAGGGACCAAAGGGTAAGAACACAAGACTTAGGTATACTTTGTCTTCATGTGCTGCTGTGCCTGTTGGTGACAATGACCTTAGCAGCACTAAGTCACAGTTTCTAGCTTTTTCCAGACTTCTGTTTTCCATTACCAGAGGAAGCCTGGGCATGTCCTTCCTTAGAGGAGTGGAGTCCAGTTCTGAACCCTTCCTCTAAGATTCCAAAACTTAACATATTCCCTTTCTCACAAAGATCTTACCTCTTAGAGTCACTTCTCAATGACTTTTTTTAAATTGGATTTTTAAATTTACATTTCAAATGTCATCCCCTTTTCCGGTTTCCCATCCATAAGCCACCTATCTCATCCCCCCTCCCTCTTCTTCTATAAGGGTGTTTCCCCTCTCCAACCACCCATCCCTTCCTGCTTTCCTGCCCTGATATTTGCCTACACTGGGGGGTCTAGCCTTTGCAGGACCAAGGGCTTCTTCCATTGGTGACCAACAAGGTCATCCTCTGCTGTATGCAGCTGTATATGTATATGTATGCAGCTGGAGCCATGGGTCTGTCCATGTGTACTCTTTGGGTAGCCATTTAGTCCCTGGAAAGTCTAGTTGGTTGGTATTGTTGTTCTTATGGGGTTGCAAGCCCCTTCAGCCCCTTTAATCCTATCTCTAACTCTTCCAATGGGGACCTCATTCTCAGTTCAATGCTTTGCTGCTAGCATTCACCTCTGTATTTGTCATGCTCTGGCCGAGCCTCTCAGGAGACAGCTATATCAGGCTCCTGTCAGCATTCACTTCTTGGCATCAGCAATATTGTCTGGGTTTGGTGGCTATATGAACATGTGCTGGATCCCCAAGTGGGGCAGGCTCTGAATGGCCATTTCTTCAGTCTCTGCTCCAAACTTCATCTCCATATCTCCTCCTATGAATATTTTTGGTCCCTCTTTTAAGAAGGACTGAAGCATCTGCACTTTGGTTGTCCTTCTTCTTTAGCTTCACGTGGTCTGTGAATTTTATCTTGGGTTTCTCAATAACCCTTTTCCAATAGTCCCAGATTCTTGCCTCTGTCCAACCCCAGGGTAGATTTTTTCCTGTCATATTTTCATTGTATTATATGATCAGCCCTATGTGTTTATTTAAGTATATTTTACTTTATATTGAGATGAGGCCTGCTATGAATTCTGGGTAGAATCTTTGTTCATAATCCCCCTGTTTTTGCTTCTTAAATGCTGGGTTATAGGTTAAACCCACTGTGTTAGGCTCTAAATGCTGGGGTTATAAGTTATAATTATAGGTTATGGATCAGACCACACTGGGTTCTGGAAACTTTAAAAGTAATTACCCACATTAAATTTTCTCTCTTAAAAAATCACTAGTATGGGTGTGTTTTCCTAGTGACCTAACTTCTTAGGAAAAAAAGGCATACCTGGAAGGCATCCTTTAGAAGTTGTGTTAGTCGGGCTTTGGCATTCTGTTGTTTTCTGGGTATAATCCATGACATCCTTCTCTGTAACTCTTCTTTCCTTACCAAGGTTGCTGCCACTTTTACTGCTGAGCTTTTGCCAGAGTTGATCATTTAAGCATATATATATATATATGTATTATGTATATATGTATATATATGTATTATGTATATATGTATATATATACACATATATATGAATATACACACATATATGTATATATGTACACACACATACACAACACAACAATTTCAGACAGTTCTGAAGTGTTTTCTTGTATTAAAGATGAGTAGAATGAGGTGACAATTTTTTGTGATGTTTCATGAGATGAATCCTGCTCACTTCCAGCTTGCTTTTGCTTGGCTTCAAGATCACAGCAGATTGATCTTAACTATTCTTAATTCTCCCATCTATGAATTATATAGTTGTACCTCATAAAACTCTTGCTGCTCTAAGTAACAAAATCCTTCCCTGAAAGGGAGATTCTTTAAAACAGAAAAGTCTAGTGCATTTGATTGAAGCACAGACAAACTCCAAATGTTTCTAGAGGTCCTCAATTTATGCCCTTGCCCTAAACTGAACAGAAACACTGTGATTGGCTATTCCTTGCCTATAATACTTAGATTATAAAAGGGTGCTTTATTAAAGTGAATTCAGAATAAAGAGGGGTACATTCTGGGCAAGGCAAGGTAATAAATGTAAACGTCTCTATTGGTCATATTATCTGGAGAATTTGAGTATCAGCTCAGCATCTTGGAGACTTTGCTTGCAAGACAGGATGCTTTGCTCTCCAGGATGGGGACTGTAGTATTAGCAATAACTCCTAAAGACACCTCACTTGTATTTTTTTCTCAGCAAGATTCTTGTCTTCTGGTCTCATTTCTGGCATATACTACAGAGACTCACTGAGCCCCAGTGTTGACTCTGACTGAGGTTTGAACATTCCCTCCAATCCCTCCGCTCCGGAATTTTGAGAAAGTGGTTACCTTCTGTGTGTACCTGGCCAAGGATACCTTCCTTCATCCGTCTTCTATTACCTACCTTCTCCATCAGGTTTTATAGTCATCTTTTTCCCATGTAAAATATTGGAATTTGAAGATCTAAAATAGTGCCCGACATACTGTAGGTCACTAGAGGACTTTGGTTGGTTATTATCACTCTCACCCCATGGCAGAGATGATTTCCAAAGAGAATAACCACTGTGCACTAGATTTATCTTACAAACGACGGACTAGGTCTGTCTTCCTTTCTCTAAATCTTCCAAATTGTCTCCCAGTGTTCCTCTTTTCTTTCAGGAATGAGTCAAGAGTGTAAATTCAGGAGACAAAAGGTGAAAGGGCATGGAATTGGGAGGCTTGGAGGATGGGAGGATCTAGACAGAGTTGGGAGAGGGGAAAGCATGATCAGAATATATGGCATGTAATTTTTTTTCAATTAAGAAAAAAAGAGACTAAGGAGTTTAGGCTGGGCATGGTAGCACAAACCCCTAATCTCAACCAGTGAGCCAGAAGGACCCTGAGTCTGAATATAGTATGTAGTATATAGTGAAAATTAATATCAAACTATCATAAATAAATAAATAAACAAACAAACAAACAAATAAATACTGATGTTATTCTCTGCTGATAAAATGAGCCAATTCAAGCCAAATTAAAGTACAAACACAGGTTTATTGGGAAGCAGATCTTGGGCAGGTTCACTGGTCCCAAGGAACAAGGCCAAAGAAGTTGCCCTGGGGGTGGGGTGGGGCGGAGACAGAAGGGAGGGGCAAGAGAAAGCAAGAAAGAGCTTTTGCAAGCAGGGAGAGAAAATGCAGAGGTGTTCAGGAGACAACAATGTTTGGATTATATAAGGAGGAACTTCCTGGAGAGGTGAAGCCCAGCCCTGGGATGAAAGGAACTGTTAGCAGGCAAAGGCATTGTGCCCAATTAAAAGATGGGTTTCAGGGTCGGGGATTTAGTTCAGTGGTAGAGGACTTGCCTAGCAAGGCCATGGGTTTAGTCCTCAGCTCTGGGGGAAACAGAATGGGTTTCATAGTCTGCTAGACATGCCCTGTCTAAATAGAGCCTGAGAAATGCCTGGATAACCTGGATCCAGGTCTGCTCTGCTCTGTTAAATCAGCACTTCAGCAGCCCATCTGGGTCTGAAACCCAACAAACCCAATATAGGGAAAGAAGGTAAGATCAGTCAGGAGTCAGGTATTCCTTGGACTCAATCCATATCACAAACAATATTAAAATAGTTAATCAAGTGTATGGACATTGGCCCAAGCCATGAAGCAGAAACTTCTAGCTTCTTTGCTGCACCAGGTGTTTGCCTTTGACTCAGCGTGTCATGGGAATGTCTAGGCCTTCTGGTTTAGGGAGCTAAGTACATGTATGCCTAGTTGGTTTGCACAGAAAACAGAGGTTCGAGGGTAACAGCTTTGGTGCTTATAGTCTCATTCCATATGCCTCATGGTTATTAATCCTGAGTGTTCATTTATTATGTCATCTCCAAGGGTCCCTTATTCTTTTATTCCCCATGTATATGTTTTACTTCGCTCAGCATTAAAGAGGTTATTATGTATAAGTACCAGTAAAAACTGCCTATTGTTAAAATAAGTCCTTGCTCCCTATCCTCACTGTATTTCAGCTTGGGCTTAAATCCTGTTTCCCTTGACATTCTTGTGCCAGATGTCTGAGGTTTTACCTTAAACAGAAAAGAATTGCTCTTCAGTGGGGCAATTGAGTCTTCAGAAATAGGAGCTTATGTTCAGCTTATCAAATTTGGATCCAGCTCCTCCTCCATGATAATTAACATGCAATGATATTCCTGATTCTTTTCCCCTGGCAGGGCCCTGGCAGACTTTGCAAGGTTCAAGCTGGTTCTGAATAACACTAAGATAAATCTCTGCCTTTGTCACACTGTTGAGTCGCTAATAAAGAGAGCAGGCAGGCATTGTGGTGGGCTTTCTTTGGTCAGAGAGCCCTAATGGTGTGTCAGGATTATATAATTCACCCTCCACGAGCATCCAAAAGAGAGATAAATTGTTTGGTTGGGAGAAATTAACCGCGGATTGATCCTATCTGTTTTAATTTAACACAGGACGCCTTAGACTACTCCAAGGAGCAGATGGGCTATTGATCTGACAATAGGATAATCAGAGCATCAAAGCTGAGGTGGGAGAGGGAAGGGAGGGGCTTCCGAAGCACTTGGGACTTTGCCAGAGTATTCCTCTTGGAACTAAAGCCATCTTTTAATTGGGCACGCGCCTTTGCCTGCTAACGGTTCTTATTATCGGTAAGAGCTCCCAAGGTCTGGACCTGCATGGAGTTTTCCTGTAAGGCGCTTATGTTGGGCATGCTACTTGGCCCAGAGATGCGACTTGGCAGTGGAAGGGTGTAAACTGTGGGGGAAGGGAGCAAGGAGTTGGATACTGTGCTCTGGGACGCAACGGTGGAAAAAGATGGAGACAGCGATAAGCACAGTGGGAATTAGAATCATCTGGTTGAACTCAGAGGCTACGGTCTTTCTTTCTGCCTTTTCTTCTTTTGAATTCTTGTCTTTGAATAAACGTTCTATCTCCCTGCCACCAGTTTGTCTCACTACTGCCTGGTTTCCCCATACTACCCTTACAATCATCTTCTCCCTGACCTCAAGGGTGAGGTTTCGTTGGGAGCCTGGCAAAGGTGTGTATGGAAGCTGATTGTCTCCAGCTGATTGTGGGGGCGGGGTCTTGCCCTTCCATTGTACCTGCAGCTTTGCTTGTGAGTTAGGTGTTTCATCTGGCTCATGGATACTCAGCTAAAAGCTCATTACCCTGAGATGCTCCCAGATGATTCAGACAGAGTTCTTGGGATGCTGTGATGACTACTAGGTCAGGATGCCCTGACACATAACCCAGTTGAAGACCCAGCCAAGGCCAAGTATCAAAGGGCAAATGCAGACCAGGGGGTCAGGGAAAGGGCAAATGAGTCTTGCAAGGGACACTTGAGATTTTTACAAGCTGAGTTTGCCTGACTTTGAGAAGAACCTGGGTCACTCATGTCAAGGATCCCCTTTGGGGATGAAGTGGTAGTGGCTATCCGTGGAGAATCATAGTTTGCCCTGAGGTTGTGCTCCATTAGTGGGGCTCTGATGCGTGTCCAGTGCAGCGGGAATGTGTAGACCTCTGTCTCTCGAGATGACAGCAAGTCTTAGCAAACAAAATTGAACTGCTCTTGGAAAGGGAAATAAATGGCAACTGTGACAAGAACTTAGGCCTTTAGTTGGGGACAAGGGGAAATGGTGTACTTTCTCTCTACTCTCTTGTACCTTCCCTGTTGCCCTACCTTTCACCCTTTCGATCTCAGACTTGCAGTGATCCTCCTTAGGCTTTAGAGTTGGAAAGGCCTCATGTCTCATCAGGATACCCACTAACATCTCCTAAGTGCTCTGCCCACAATGGGAACCTGAAGAGACTGATACAACAGATCAGGTCACATGGATCAGGAGAGAATTGGGATAGCAACAGTCACACCCTCCCTACTATATCCTGGATATATGAGGAGAGGCAGAGGGCAGAGAAGCCTTTAAAAGAAAGGAAATCATTCATTATTCATTCAGCTTAAGGATCGATTACTATAAACTTCTAGGCTCCGTGGAGTTGGTAGTGTTTTTGCTGACTTAATGGAATTTGCACCCCAGAAAAGAGAGAGCAGCTATGAGAATCCATGTGAGATATTGTATGCTAGGAAGATTAATTGTTTTCAGTTTCTTGTTTCTTAAATGTTTTTAACTGAGATAAGTTATATTACACTCTCCCTTCATTTTTTTCCCACCTGCCCCTACCAGATACCCTCCTTTGAGTCTCTCCACATCCCCCAAATGATAGGCTGATAGGCTCTTTTATTATTCTTATATACATACATATTTATGTGTGAGCATATGTGTGTACACACAAATACTTATAAATACAACTACTGAGCCCATTTTTGTTGTTTGTGTCTATATGGCCTAAGGGATGACTGTTAGGCATCAGACAGACAATAAGGGAACTTGTCCCTGGAAGAGATTGTATTCTCTTCAAGAGTTGCCTGTATTCCTTTGTCTAGGGGTGCAATTCTGCAAAAATTTTCCCTTCCTGTGCTATTATTTCCACTGATATTACTCTCTCTCTCTTTTTTTAACGCAGCTATATCTAGGAGAGACTATTTCACAGCAGACTTCCTGGTATTCCGGCTCTGACAATCTTCTTCAACGTTCCCCAAGCCATGGGCACAGGAGCTGTGCTGTAGCTTTACCCATTTGGTCTGAGTTTCTCACCATTAGTTGATCTCTGCCTTGTTTCCAGTTGTGGTTCTCTGGAATGGCCTTCATTTCTGTAAAGACAGGCTTCTTCGATGAGGGGTAGTAGCTGTGCTTTCCTGTGGGCAATAACGATAAGATTTAGAATGCATAAGCAATTATGCTGGCCTAGCAAGTGGCAGGAGCAGATTCCTCTCAAAAGCACATGATCTCACTAGCGCTGGGAAGCTGACTAGGTTGCCAGTACTAGACATGATTTCTCTTCTGTTGAGTGGTCATTAAGTCCAATTCGACAGCTGTTGGTTGTTGTTGTTGGTGGTGGTGGTGGTGTTGGGGTGTGTGTGTGTGTGTGTGTGTTCTGGGCACACGTGCTTGCCACCTACTGAACCTTTTTGCCAATCTTGGCTAGGAAGACTTTTAAAAGTCCTTATTATAATAAGATTTCAGCTCTTCATTTCTATGAAGCTTTAAAATTAAACAACGACCACCCACCCTAAGTACTTCATATACTTCTGTTATTCAGCACCAGT
Source organism: Rattus rattus (assembly GCF_011064425.1). Lineage (NCBI taxonomy): Eukaryota > Metazoa > Chordata > Mammalia > Rodentia > Muridae > Rattus > Rattus rattus. Next base: position 235,361,268 of record NC_046154.1, on the reverse strand, counting down.
TCATAGGGGAAGTTTATAAATTTGTCTTTTATGATTTTAATTCAGTTTTATAGGTGCGACAACAGGCCCATGATTTAACTCTCATATTCCAGTTAGATTTTTTTTTTTTAAATTCAGCCAAGCCTCCCTTTGCTTTCTTTTTAAAGATGCTCATCTTAGGAAAAGCAGAATTTTTGATGGCTAAAATGATAATGACTTCTCTTTTTTCCACCTAAGAGAAATACCAGTGAGAGGAATGCTAGACTCTTGCCATAGTGGAAAAATAATAAAGTGTATTAATAGCCGAGCAAATGGATCTTGCTGGGAAACATTTTAGACTTTCAATGGTCTCACAGAGATAGAACAGTCCTTGAACCCACAGGCTCCTCTTCATTATTAACTTTTAGTTCTTTTTGAAAGAGGATAAAAATGCCTTTCAATTAAAATTGCAGAATCATTTGAAATTGAGCTTTGGAATGCCTGAGGATCAGAGGCTCCTAGTGAGAGGAGGACAGGAGGCCACATGTTGGTGTGTCTTGTTAGAAATCCAGCTTGGCCTCCCTCGGAGTTTCCTGCCATTTCAGTGTGGTCATGCTAACTGGGCTTGGAACTTCACCTGTGGCTGCAAAGGCAATACAATTTACACATGCATGGCAGGTGAAGAGAGAAAGACTACATTGGATGTTAAGCAAAGGGTGAAGGGGATTTTTATTTGCTGATCCCAAGCTGCTTAAGTTAGGGACAAATGACATTCAAATCTACTCATGACAGCAGACCTTTGCGTGGGGGTTTCTTGTGCAAATGGAGAAAATGGAAAACTAGGTGCAAGGGACATAGATTTTGGGACCAGGTTCCTTTAGTGTTCTAGCTTTGGATTTGCTGGCTAGGTGGCTGAGCTGTCTGACTTCACACAGGCTGTCTACTCTCCTTAATGAGGAAAGTTATAGTACCTGGTGAGCTCCTGGGGCTGGTTTTAAGGTTAATGAGTTCATCTATTTAAAGCACATAGCAGTGACTAACATTATGTAAGGGTGGACTCTTACTAACCCTGGATCTTAATTTTTTCCTCAAGGAAAGAGATTCATTAATGCTAATATCTTACACAGTCCATACTGTTCAATGCCCTGAGATAGTGTAGTATTTTCTGAATAGTGATACAATGAGCAAATGGAAATTAATTTAGCCTATGTAATTTTTTGAAGTTTGAAAATTTCAATTTAGATGTTCTGATTTTTTTCCACTAATTTAATCACAATTCAATTAGTTAAAAAAAATCACTCTCAAACCAAGCCCCATTTATAATATTTTAATGTTACTTAGGGCTGGCATTTAGAGTCTCCAGAAAAGATTTTTATGAAAAATGCTATGCAAAAATCAATACATTGCATTAAAAACAATTATGAAAAATATGACAAATGAGAAAAACAGCTAACTATTTATTAGAAGACCTAGGAGTTATGGAAGGTCCTTTGATATACTTAGAGATGAACAAAATGGGTAATTCAGTGCAATGTGAACCAGTGTGGCTGAACTATGTATTTGTGGATTTATAAAGTATCAGGGCCTATGCCAGTATAGGAGCGTAGGAGAGGCTATGCTTATATTCTTTCTTCACAGTTACTGCTCAGCTCCAGAGCAAGATTAGAGAGCTGCATGTATAGCTAAAATGAAGGCAGAATATGAAGGGGTCTACTTCTCAGTGGGATGTCTAGTCTCAGGTTGTTAATATGGAGGAAACTTTACAAGTGTTTCCACTTAACCTTTCATGCAATCAGAATTTTGTTCCATAACAAGATTCATTTCCAATTTCATGACCCAATTACTTGTTTGCTTTTTTTCTCTGTGAGTCCTCATTGTAGGTCACAGTTGTGGGGGAAACTCAGTTAGCAGGGCATCCTATCAGCCTTGTTCCTAAGGGGAGATGGATCTTTTTTTATGCCAGGTCCTCAGCTGATTGGACAGAGTCTGCCTATAACTTGGAAAATAGGCTGCTTTATCCAAATATGTTAATTCTGGATCACCTGAAAACCACTTTAGTAAAATAATTATTGACTGAAATCTTGTCACTATGACCTAGGCATAAAAACACTTCCAGCCTCCTCCAAGCCTCACCATGTAGAATGAGACATGGAAGATAGGATAGCTTACTGCCTTCTGTGATTGCTGCTAAGGATACAGGAGAATTTTGGGTAGTAGGGGTGAGGAAGAGGAAGCAGATAATCTAACGTGAGGATGACAGAGAGCAGATTTCATAGAACATAGATATCTAAATTGATCCTCAATGACGGAAGCACATACAGTCATTGTCAGATTAATAAAAACAAAACCCCATGACATATGGAGAAAACAAAAAGAGCGGATGGGAAACTCTCTTTCTTTCTCTGTCACACATGCATGCATGCACATGCATATGCAATGCACACATGCTCATGCACACACATGCACACACATGTGCACTATAATCACAGATCAAAGTTTGAAAGTTTCCAGAAATAGCCTGGCTATTGTGATGTGCTGCTATTTAATTTTATTTTATTACACATTTCAACTCCAGCAGCAAGTAAGTAATATTCCATATAGATAATGTCTGTACTGAAATGGCTTTCCCCCACTTCCTACTTTTCTACTGTTAGCTGCTACCTTCCTTTTAACAGTTTTATGATATGAATACCAATTCAAACAATATGGCATCTTTAAATGACTAATCTATGTCTAATACATATATCTAAAGTTGTATAAATATTACATTTAACTCACTAGAATCTATATGTCAGATTATTTTGTATTTATATCAAGAAGTGTGAAGACTGAAAGGCTAACTGTGTATCCACAGTTACATGGGCATCTTATGGAAATGGCATAATTCCAAGCTAGGATTTCTCTCACTTTGACTATTCCAGCTACAGCAGGAATGTCACAAGAATGCTAGTGTCTGGACCCACACCAAGAAATTGAAATGAGTGACTGGGCATGTGTGAAGGCACACTAAGCTGTGAGAGGAAGGACTATAACAAACTGTATAGTTCATTTCTCATCTGAAAGGGCAGGTGTTACTCCACTCCAGCCAAGTGTTTCTGCTTAGGAGAATAAACTTCTGTTGCAAAAACTCTTAAGTTCCAAGAGACACTGGAATTCTATTTTTCTTTTTCATTTCTTTCTTCAAAAATATAAAATATATTTATTTTTAAGTACTGGCTCCAATACATGAAAACACCATACAGGCCAAATTAAACACATCTTCTGGCTGGGAGGTTCCCACGAGTCGCCAGCCTTTGGCTTTTGGTCTATGCTCTTATTACTCCTGATATGTAAATATTTCTAACACCTTAATATTGTACAACCTCAGAGTGTTTAAATATGTAGCAATAATATTTGTGAAGCTAAATGTGGTCCCATATGACTTTCATCAATCTGTATGAGGTCAAGAGAGAAGAGGTCATCATATCTTTATAGTCTTTGAAGAAACAGAGGTTGTGAGATTAATGTACCTATCCCAGGGGATGCACAGTCGGAAAAAGAACTTGCCCCATCTAGCCAAAGCCTGTCTTCTTTGTGTTATGTAACTGTCTTCAGCACTAGGCGGGTTAGAAAGTATTAAACGAATGAGAGATCTAGAGTGGTGGAAGGGAGAAGTATCAGCTGTGTTCTATAAGCTGGTGTACAAGGAAATTAAGCTTCTCGAGATGTGGAGCTGGTCAGGAATCAGAACAAAGTTGGGAAGCCAGAGCCTGGCTGTTCTCAGCCTTTAAAGGCACAAAATCAGTGCCTCTGTAATGGTGTGCATCAATCATGATTACAATGACATTGGATTGAGAGATGTCTTAGAGTAATCTATGATTTATCTGTTGAATTTGCAATTACCAAGAACCTGTCATCTTCTAAGAAACATGTAGCTTCCTATATCTCTCTACTTTTTTCTTTCCACTCTGAAATGAGAGCTGGAAGCAAGAGTGCTGAGGCAATGGTATGATGAAAAGCAATTTATCTGTTTGAAATATATAATACAATCCCTTGCTATTTAGAATCTAGTCGTGGAAATGATTGTTCTTGGGAGGAAGTGAAAGGCAGGAATTGTATTCTGAAAGCCATCCAATCTTTTTTTAGATACAGTAGTGCCTGTAGCATCTTTTTATTGACTCTGGTGGATCCAAATGAACAAATGAGTGTCTCAATGTTTTGAAGAGTACATCAAGGACAAATAATTGACACTACTAATGGACATAAGTTCTAAAAGTTCTAATTCTTGCCTTCTATGTAATGTAATTCAGTATTTTATGATGCCATACCAAATAATACAAGATAATATGACATGAGTTTTGAAATTCAAAGATAGTCTGGGGTCCTACAGGATTGGATTTAGATAAGTCTCAGTCAGTCTCTCTCTCTCTCTCTCTCTCTCTCTCTCTCTCTCTCTCCCTCTCTCTGTGTGTGTGTGTGTGTGTGTGTGTGTATGCTCAGGTAGATATGTGTATGTTGAGACCAGAAGTCAACCTTGGGTGTTGTTTCTCAGGAGCTGCCCATATTGTCCTTGAGATAGGGTTCTCATTGGTCTAGAACTTGCCAAATAAACTAGACTGACAGTCTAGTGAGAACCACAGATCCACCTATCTCCTTCTAGGATTATAAATGTATCACCTCACCCATTTCTTTTAAAAACGTGAGTTTTAGAGGATTAAATTCAGGTCCTCATGCTTGCAAGACATTTCATTCGCTTAACTACCACTCTAGCCCATAGATAAGTCTTTTTAGGTGATTTTTACTTGACAGCTTGCATGCTAGGCTATGGGGATTCACAGGGAAGCAAAGTTCCTCTGCCCTTGAGTAGGAGAAGACCATAAAGCCTAGTAGGCAAAACACCATGCCGTGTAAACATTTTAAAACCATAAGCCTGTTTCTAGGAGCCTGGTGGAGCTTGGAGAGTAAGAGAAAATGTACAGATTTAACTGTCATTATTTGGTGTCAAAATGTCTGGGTACATTCCTTGTGGGTAATGATTCTTTGAGAAGAGAGGAGGGCAGGATGCTGGCCCAGGGAATGGATGTCAGTGGAAGCAGATATAGGCAGAAGAAAGGGTGAGATGTTTCTCATAACGATGAGCAGGCAGTTGGCAGAGTGGGAGAGTGGCTGATCAAGTGTACTAAGGGAAGGCAGAGGCAGAAAAATGGTTCAGTCGTAAAGTGACAGACAGCAAGCAAGAAGCCAGGGTCTCTGGGATCTGAACTCCCACTAACTGAAAACTCATACCTGTTACTTCTGGGTAATTGTGACTGTATCTATTACTCCAGGTAATTTGCACTTAGCTTAACTTGGGTCATCTTTCCTCCTGTCCACAGTCCTCCATCTACCCTTTGTGAAGCATCCTTTTTTAGTTTTTATTTTTCCTTTTTTACTGGTTATTTTATTTATTTCAAATATTATCCCCCTTCTTAAGTTTCCCCCACAACCCCCGCCCCATCCCTTGCCCCTGCTCTAGGAGGGTGATTGCCCACCTGTCCACCCATTCCTGCCTCAGCACCCTAGCATTCCCCTACCCCGAGGTCATCAAGCCTCCTCATGACTAAGGGGCTGCCCTCTCAGTGATGTCAGATAAGGCACTCTTCTGCTACATATCCAACTGGAGCCATGGGTCCCCCCACTGTATTCTCTTTGGTTGGTGGTTTAGTCCCTGGCAACTTTCATATTTATTTAGTATATTCAAAGTTAGTAAATGAAGTCATCAATAACCCAGTTGCTCAGCTCTAGTCCTCAGATGTCCCTTTTGCCTTCTCTCTGGATTTTTTTCTAACTTTTTCATGATATCTTTTTCATCAAATCTTGCTCTATTTTTGCCCAATGAGATTCAAATATGCTCCTTTCTCTCTATCTCCATCCCTTCTAGCATGATCTGTCTGTCTTCTTACTTCTCAGCTCTTTGTGTCATTGTCTGTCTATTTTGTTTCAAAAAAACAATATATAGATTTAACCAGAGGGACCTTTTTGAAATTCTAACTTAATACTAGCATCTTAAACATAATCTTTTTTATACTTTGATTATTAAGGATAAAATGAAATCTTTCTCATTTTGCCATAAACCTGTTGCTTGCTTCTACAGCCCTGTATCCTTTACTTTGCATGTTTAAGGCATCCTGGAGTTCTTCCTGTGTCATAATTGGGGCATTTACTCTTCCTTACCATATAATGGCCACATTTTCTTTTTTTATCTACACAGAATGCTCTCTCCATCTTCCTCCTCCTCCTTTCCCCCCTCCTAACTAAATTCTATTCATGTCTCAGATCTCATCTTAAATCCTAAATGTTAGAGCATCTTCCCCAACTTTTTTAGTGGTCTGATGGAACTCTGAAGTTTTCCTTCCCGATAGTCTCTGAATAAATGGATTACACATTCCATGCTCAGTGCTTATAGCACAGTAGTTACTCAGAACATATTTACTGAGTGAATGTGTAGTTAGATGTGGGTCATTTGCAAATGAGATAGGTAAAAGGGTTGTCTAGGAAACAGCATTCAAAAAAGTAGCTCTTACATATACAAAATGAAAGTACATAGTTAAGTTAGTAAACCTGCTTTCTCTGGTTCAAGAAAGTGTTGTCTTTTTACTGCAGTTCATTATTTGTATTTTCTAATCAGAAGTTTGAGTCCTATAATTTTAATTTTTCCAACTTAGTAGAGCGCAATCCTCTGATTGCTGAGAGTTTTCCACAGGCTAGTTCTTTTTGTTGTTGAAGGAGACCAAGGATAGACCTTTAAATAAACTTCAGCAAATGGATTCACCCGAGTCAAGAGGACCAGACCCTTGGACAGGCATAGGGAATGGCCATGTTGTTCCAAAGTGAGGATGATGAATGCGGGGGGCCATTGGGCCAAGGAAAAGCAAAGTCTGAGGGTTAAAACCAAGCCCAATAGGCCAAGGTTATGGTGCAGATCCTAAAGTAAGCACAATGATAATTTACACAGAGCTCAGTGTGTCTCTTTCCTGTTGACCTCAGCAAGGCTATTTCTCTGACCAGCCTGTGATAACTTAATTTTTCTATAAAATCTGGCCTTTTATCTACTGGACAAATGTGATCTCTACCAACAAGCAATACTTAGTTCACCCATAGTCAGACTTGTGCTGTATCCCAAGAGCATAGACATCTGAAAGGATTAGGGGGCATATTCTCTTACATGTACTCAGCATTGTAAGGTTGTAAATAACCTTTAACACTTCCAAAAACTTCAAATTATATTTCTATGGAGTAAGGGTGATTTATTATGGCACGGGGTTGGTTCATGGCAGACAGAGATAATCTAACTCATTTGCCATTTGGGGGAAAATATTTAAAACAAAGACTGAGGTCATATTTAACTTCTTTAAAGTTAAACAGGTCTCAAAGATTATTTTACCTCTCTGAACATCAACATCTTCTTCCCTGAGCATCTAACTTCTCTAATAACCAAACCATTTGAGATTTGGATAAGTTAATGAATCGGGGTCATTTTATAATATTAAAGTAATAACTTAAAATCCATAATTAAAATTACAAATTGTACATAATGAAACAGTGATGTTATTGTTAACTAATAGCAATGTGGTAGAAGACTACAATCATGAATGTTAAACAATATTAATCATTCCTTATCATATAAGAGAGCAGAGGATTGTAGCACTCTCCCTTCTAGTATTTCCCAGCATCCCTTTCAGGTAGGTGTCTCTGGCTCCAGAAAGAGAAGGTTGCCTTAACTCTGGACACTTTGCCCCCGAAGTGGAAGGTGAGGGTGCTGGAGAGTATGATCTGCCTGTGCAGAATCTTGGGTTATCTCACACCACCCATGACTTGGGAAGGGTTTTCCTTATAGGCTCCAAAACAGTGACAAACAGTGCTTCTGTGAGGGGAAAATGTAAGCCTGATTTTCCTGCACTTGCTCCTTTTATTGAATGGTGGGAGTGGTAGGAAGAGTAGACAGAGATCAGAACACTCGCAACTTTCTCATTGAGAACTAGAGCTTGGAATGCTCCTGCAACCCCACCAGTGTTAGATCAACAGTTAAAAAAAACTCTTTTGTTTACATTACAATAATCATCTTTGGAATTGATTTCATGGGTAATTAGAACTCACATCAGCCTTGATAACTGGCTCTGGACAACATTCCGTCCTTGACACCTCCTCCCTTTCTCCATTCTTCTTTCTCTTCCTGCCTTTCCTCCTCTTTTTGAACCCTTCCTTCTTTTCCCCCTACCTTCATTCTCTTGTCTCTCTTTTCTTTCTTTATTTTCAACATAATTTTACATTAATTTGGCCCTAGTGATATCCCCAGTAGGGAGAAATTGTACTGACATTATCTTCATTTCTACAGGAGAAGAAAATGAGGCATAGAGATGAGTGATTCGCCTCAGATCATAGAAAGTGACCATGGCCAGTTTGGAACAAGACTATAAATCTCTGACTCGTGGTCCAGGGTCCTTCTCAGTAATCATCCTACTTCGCAGACAGTTTATGGAAGTGATGCTTTGAAAGTGAAGTATTCCTTTACCTAGAAGTCATATGTATCTGAAGTAACCTTGATCTTCCTGAGTTTTCATTTACAGTTTATCTTTGGACCAGAAGATTGCAGCCCCAGGGGTTTGCATCCTCACGCCAGGAGACAAGCTAAAGCTGAATGGCTTAGAAAACTGCAGTTTCTTGAAACCTACATCACCTTCACTCAAGGGAAATGAATTTTTGAAGTGAATGAAAGGCAGAGCCATTATGACAGCAAACACTTAGAGGTCCTATTGTGTTATAGAACCAGCTCTAAACAAGTCTGCATGCAGTGTCTCAATTATCACAGTCACTTGAAAATGCATCTATTTAATTGTTTACATGAGGGGTTAAGGCAGAAGAGGTTAACTGTTTGCCACATGTCACATAATTAGCACTCAGGCTGCATTTGAATCCAAACATCTGGATTCAGGGTTATAATACATAACCATTTTGCATGGATGCATGCCTATATGCAGATGTGTATGATTGAGTGTTCTTAATGTGTTTGAATTCAAAAAATTTAATATACTTATGTAATTTTATCATCTATCCTCTTATTTTCCAATCAAACCATAGTTTTGGGATCTTTGAATATCTCTGAAGGAAAGTATAATAATTCTGTATAGCAATTTCCACTACAGGGCTAAAGTGACCTCTTATTTACTTCTGCAACCCTGTCGATTCCAGAACTTCTGACATTGTTTTTCTACTCTCAACTCCTCCCTCAGTCATTACAGAAAGTTCACAGATACATTTCGGAGGTGCTTCCATTGTTGGTAGCAAGCTCGGTTCGAAGGAAGCCAGGCTCTCTTAGAACAGATGTCTAACTGATCTCTGATTGGTATTGGTATCTCTGGATAGCACAGGCTATTTTGGAATAAGCAGATGAATTATTAATATAGTCAGAAAAATTAAATAAATCATTATTTAAGATTCTTGAGTCTCACTGTCAAAGATAATGTAAAGCGGAAAAAGCTACTGGTCCAAAACATACAGGAAATCCAGGACTCAATGAGAAGATCAAACCTAAGGATAATAGGTATAGAAGAGAGTGAAGACTCCTAGCTCAAAGGACCAGTACATATCTTCAACAAAATCATAGAAGAAAACTTCCCAACCTAAAAAAGAGATACCCATAGGCATACAAGAAGTACAGAACTCCAAATAGATTGACCAGAAAAGAAACACCCCGTCACATAATAGTCAAAACACCAAACGCATTAAAATAAAGAAAGAATATTAAAAGCAGTAAGGGAAAAAAGGTCAAGTAAATATATAAAGGCAGACCTATCAGAATCACACCAGACTTTTCGCCAGAAACTATGAAGGCCAGAAGATCCTGACTGATGTCATACAGACCCTAAGAGAACAAAATGCCAGCCCAGGCTACTGTATCCTGCAAAACTCTCAATTAACAGAGATGGAGAAACCAAGATATTCCATGACAAAACCAAATTTACACAATATCTTTCTACAAATCCAGCACTACAAAGGATAATAAATGGTAAAGCCCAACATAAGGAGGCAAGCTACACCCAAGAAGAGGCAAGAAACTAATCGTCTTGGCAACAAAACAAAGAGAAGAAAAGCACACAAACACAACTCACATCCAAATATGAATATAACAGGAAGCAATAATCACTATTCCTTAATATCTCAACATCAATGGCCCTAACTCCCCAATAAAAAGACATAGATTAACAAACTGGATACACGCAAACGAGGACCCTGCATTCTGCTGCCTACAGGAAACACACCTCAGAGACAAAGACAGACACTACCTCAGAGTGAAAGGCTGGAAAACAACTTTCCAAGCAAATGGTCGGAAAAAGCAAGCTGGAGTAGCTATTCTAATATCAAATAAAGTCAATTTTCAACTAAAAGTCATCAAAAAAGATAAGGAAGGACACTTTATATTTATCAAAGGAAAAATCCACCAAGATGAACTCTCAATCCTAAATATCTATGCCCCAAATACAAGGGCACCTACATACGTAAAAGAAACCTTACTAAAGCTCAAAACACACATTGCACCTCACACAATAATAGTAGGATACTTCAACACCCCACTCTCATCAATGGACAGACATGGAAAAGAAATTAAACAGAGACGAGACAGACTAAGAGAAGTCATGAGCCAAATGGACTTAACGGATATTTATAGAACGTTTCTACCCTAATGCAAAGGATATACCTTCTTCTCAGCTCCTCATGGTATTTTCTCCAAAATTGACCATATAATTGGTCAAAAAAACGGGCCTCAACAGGTACAGAAAGATAGAAATAATCCCATGCGCTATATCGGACCACCACGGCCTAAAAGCTGGTCTTCAATAACAATAAGGGAAGAATGCCCACATACTTGGAAATTGAACAATGCTCTACCAATGATAACCTGGTCAAGGAAGAAATAAAGAAAGAAATGAAAAAACTTTTTAGAATTTAATGAAAATGAAGGTACAACATACCCAAACTTATGGGACACGATGAAAGCTGTGCTAAGAGGAAAACTCATAGCGCTGAGTGCCTGCAGAAAGAAACAGGAAAGAGCATATGTCAGCAGCTTGACAGCACACCTAAAAGCTCTAGAACAAAAAGAAGCAAATACACCCAGGAGGAGTAGAAGGCAGGAAATAATCAAACTCAGAGCTGAAATCAACCAAGTAGAAACAAAAAGGACCATAGAAAGAATCAACAGAACCAAAAGTTGGTTCTTTGAGAAAATCAACAAGATAGATAAACCCTTAGCCAGACTAACGAGAGGACACAGAGAGTGTGTCCAAATTAACAAAAATCAGAAATGAAAAGGAGACATAACACAGATTCAGAGGAAATTCAAAAAAATCATCAGATCTTACTATAAAAGCCTATGTTCAACAAAACTTGAAAAAATCTGCAGGAAATGAACAATTTCCTAGACAGATACCAGGTACCGAAGTTAAATCAGGAACAGATAAACCAGTTAAACAACCCCATAACTCCTAAGGAAATAGAAGCAGTCATTAAAGGTCTCCCAACCAAAAAGAGCCCAGGTCCAGACGGGTTTAGTGCAGAATTCTATCAGACCTTCATAGAAGACCTCATACCAATATTATTCAAACTATTCCACAAAATTGAAACAGATGGAGCACTACCGAACTCCTTCTATGAAGCCACAATTACTCTTATACCTAAACCACACAAAGACCCAACAAAGAAAGAGAACTTCAGACCAATTTCCCTTATGAATATCGACGCAAAAATACTCAATAAAATTCTGGCAAACCGAATCCAAGAGCACATCAAAACAATCATCCACCATGAACAAGTAGGCTTAATCCCAGGCATGCAGGGATGGTTTAATATACGGAAAACCATCAACGTAATCCATTATATAAACAAACTGAAGAACGAAACCACATGATCATTTCATTAGATGCTGAGAAAGCATTTGACAAAATTCAACACCCCTTCATGATAAAAGTCCTGGAAAGAATAGGAATCCAAGGCCCATACCTAAACATAGTAAAAGCCATATACAGCAAACCAGTGGCAACATTAAACTAAATGGAGAGAAACTTGAAGCAATCCCACTAAAATCAGGGACTAGACAAGGCTGCCCACTCTCTCCCTACTTATTCAATATAGTTCTTGGAAGTTCTAGCCAGAGCAATCAGACAAACAAAAGGAGGTCAAGGGATACAGATCAGAAAAAGAAGAAGTTAAAATATCACTATTTGCAGATGATATGATAGTATATTTAAGATCCCAAAAGTTCCACCAGAAACTACTAAAGCTGATAAACAACTTCAGCAAAGTGGCTGGGTATAAAATTAACTCAAATAAATCAGTAGCCTTCCTCTACACAAAAGAGAAACAAGCCGAGAAAGAAATTAGGGAAACGACACCCTTCATAATAGACCCAAATAATATAAAGTACCTCGGTGTGACTTTAACCAAGCAAGTAAAAGATTTGTACAACAAGAACTTCAAGACTTGAAGAAAGAAATTGAAGAAGACCTCAGAAGATGGGGAAGATCTCCCATGCTCATGGATTGGCAGGATTAATATAGTAAAATGGCCATTTTACCAAAAGCACCCACAGATTCAATGCAATCCCCATCAAAAATACCAATCCAATTCTTCAAAGAGTTAGACAGAACAATTTGCAAATTCATCTGGAATAACAAAAAACCCAGGATAGCTAAAGCTATCCTCAACAATAAAAGGACTTCAGGGGGAATCATTATCCCTGAACTCAAGAAGTATTACAGAGCAATAGTGATAAAAACTGCATGGTATTGGTACAGAGACAGACAGATAGACCACGGAACAGAATTGAAGACCCAGAAATGAACCCACACACCTATGGGCACTTGATTTTTGACAAAGGAGCCAAAACCATCCAATGGAAAAAGATAGCATTTCAGCAAATGGTGCTGGTTCAACTGGAGGTCAACATGTAGAAGAATGCAGATCGATCCATGCTTATCACCCTGTACAAAGCTTAAGTCCAAGTGGATCAAGGACCCACATCAAAACCAGACACACTCAAACTAATAGAAGAAAAAACTAGGGAAGCATCTGGAACACATGGGCACTGGAAAAATTTCCCGAACAAAACACCAATGGCTTATGCTCTAAGATCAAGAATCCATAAATGGGATCTCATTAAACTACAAAGTTCTGTAAGGCAAAGGACACTGTGGTCAGGACAAACGGCAACCAAATAGATTGGGGAAAAGATCTTTACCAATCCTACAACAGATAGAGGCCTTATATCCAAAATATACAAAGAACTCAAAAAGTTAGACCAAGGGAGACAAATAACCCTATTAAAAAATGGGGTTCAGAGCTAAACAAAGAATTCACAGCTGAGGAATGCCGAATGGCTGAGAAACACCTAAAGAAATGTTCAACATCTTTAGTCATCAGGGAAATGCAAATCAAAACAACCCTGAGATTTCACCTCACACCAGTGAGAATGGCTAAGATCAAAAACTCAGGTGACAGCAGATGCTGGCGAGGATGTGGAGAAAGGGGAACACTCCTCCATTGTTGGTGGGATTGCAGACTGGTACAACCATTCTGGAAATCAGTCTGGAGGTTTCTCAGAAAAAATTGACATTGAACTGCCTGAGGATCCAGCTATACCCTTTGGGCATATACCCAAAAGATGCCCCAACATATAAAAGACACGTGCTCCACTATGTTCATCGCAGCCTTATTTATAATAGCCAGAAGCTGGAAAGAACCCAGATGCCCTTCAACAGAGGAATGGATACAGAAAATGTGGTACATCTACACAATGGAATATTACTTCAGCTATCAAAAACAATGACTTTTATGAAATTCAGAGGCAAATGGTTGAACTGGAAAATATCATCCTGAGTGAGCTAACCTAATCACAGAAAGACATACATGGTATGCACTCATGATAAGTGGCTATTAGCCCAAATGCTTGAATTACCCTAGATGCCTAGAACAAATGAAACTCAAGACGGATGATCAAAATGTGAAGGCTTACTCCTTCTTTAAAAGGGGAACAAGAATACCCTTTGGCAGGAAGAGAGAGGCAAAGATTAAAACAGAGACAGAAGGAACACCTATTCAGAGCCCTGCCCCACATGTGGCCCATACATATACAGCCACCCAATTAGACAAGATGGATGAAGCAAAGAAGTGCAGACCGACAGGAGCCGATGTGATCGATCCTGAGAGACAGCCAGAATACAGCAACACAGAGGCGAATGCCAGCAGCAAACCACTGAACTGAGAACGGGACCCCCTTGAAGGAATCAGAAAGAACTGAAGAGCTTGAAGGCTTGGAGACCCCATATGTACAACAATGCAAACCAGAGCTTCCAGGACTAAGCCACTACCTAAAGACTATACATGGACAACCCTGACTCTGACCCTATAGGTAGTAAATGAATATCCTAGTAAGAGCTTAGTTAAGACTGAACCCCAGTGAACTAGACTGTCGGGGGAGGGCGGCCTGGGGAGGTAAGGGAACACCAGTGGAAGGGGGTCCTGCTAAAGGATGTTTAGACTGTCGAACCGAAAGGAATAACCCCTTTAAATGTTGCCGAGGATAGGGAAAGGAATAACGCAAGTGTACATAAAAAAAAGATTCTTGAGTTCTTTTCTTACTTTCTCATTAGGAAAAATAAGAACTTTTAGGATGAGATGACATTTAACTTAATTATCATTAAGTTTTCAATCTCAGTTCATAGAATCTTTCACACCCAGTTTTGGTACCTCAGCTTCCAACTATTTGGGTATGGAGTAGGCTTTTCCTATTATTCACTTGCTTTATTAATAAAGTTTCCTTTGAAGGAGGCATCCAATGTGATTTCTGCCTGGATGAGGACTAACGGTCATTCTTCTACACCCAGGTCTTATGTCCTCTGATTTGGAAATCTCTCATATTGTTCATTCTTTAAATCAATGTACCATCACTGAATTCTTTACCTGGCATAGGTTTTCTATCACTTCAAGTGTCAGTGCTTCACAGATATGTCTGTGTTATTGGATTAATGTTTTTTGATTACTGATATTTTAAAAATTATACATACTATCTATCTACTATCTATCTATCTATCTATCTATCTATCTATCTATCTATCTATCTTTCTATCTATCTATCATCTACCTACCTACCATCTATCTATCTAGCATCGATCTATTTTTGTGTGTTTGTGTGTGTTTGTGTGTGTGTGTGTGTGTGTGTGTGTGTGTGTGCACATTTTGGGAGATTGGGAGCACATGGTCTGCTGTGCATGTGGAGATCAGAGGACATTTTCTGAGAATCAGTTTTTGTCTTCTATCATATGGGGCCTGGTGGTCTGAATCCTCTCCATGGGCACGTGAGTAATTGTGCGTTTACCCTATGTGCTCATTTGGGAAAGAAGATATGTCTTTCCTTGAGGTAGTTAGGGTTACTGCTTTCATTTTTTAATAATGAGACTGAACAATGCAGGGTCAATGGAGGGAAAGTATTAGCAGCATTGTTTGAATACCTGGGTCCGGCTGTGTCTGCAGCTCTGAACTTCTTGTTTTGATTAACTGAGTTCAACTCACCCTCTTCTTTTTAGTTCATTCTCAGATTCAACTGATTTCTATTGCCTTATATGAAAGACTTTGTTTCTGACTTCACAGACCTATTTAGCCCCTGTAATTAAACATTTGCAAAGGGATCCTGGAGCAGCTAACGTCAAGGAGTGCAATCAAACCTCAGCCAAAGTGTCTTTCCCTGCAGGGTACTCAAAGTATGAACATATTGGTCAGCACCTGAAGATTCAGACCTTCACCTTGGCCCCATTAAATGTGAGCCTACACGTGTACAAATTACCTAGGTAATGTGTTTATCAGTGTGCTATGGGAAGAGCTGATAAAAGGACATAGGGAAGGATATCCTTAGGGCCACCTTTCCATAAAAGGTGATATCAAAGATGCATTTTGAGGTATGCTAAGAATTATGGAAGCAGAAGGAGGGGCTGTGAGAGTAGGGGTCAGTGTACTGGGAGCTTTGCATACAACAATAGCAGAGGGCAATGGGATGAGGTTCAGTAAGATGAGATGAAAGGTTGTGGTGTGTGTTTGTGAGAGAGACAGAGAGAGAGAGAAAGAAAGAGAGAGAGAGAGAGAGAGAGAGAGAGAGAGAGAGAGAGAGAGAGAGACAACAGGAGACATTTTTAGCACTTTATTTTGAGGGGTCTTCAGGCTAATCTGATGACATCAGTGACTGGAAATCCATGGCAAAAGAAGAATTACTATACGACTCTTAATAGCCATCATTTCAGGGGATGATTCTCTTCTTGGATTTGCCATGGGTACGGTTAGAAAGTGTTACAAATGACCACCAATGTTTCAAAAACATGGGGCTCACATCACAGTCAAATTCCTCCGTTTCCATAATTGCCAGTCTTTGCCTTTTAAGGGCTTGCTTTGAATTGATTCAGGGAATCAATGGCAAACCTCCATCCTTTCCCTGATGACCATTTCCAAGAGTGTTCTGATGAGAATGTCGGCTAGTCACTGCATTTTTCTGAGTCATCCTCACCATTTTGCGAAGAGATGGTTTGGCAGCAAAGGCCTGTCTCTTTTTCAGTTTCTCTGAACACCACTTCTGAGTCTGTGCTGGGATAGAAGAAGATGGAACTTGGTATAAAAATGAAGCAAGATAAGATTACATAAAATTTATTATGTGACAGGACAGGCTCATTTTGCTTCATGAATAATGGTTAATCACTGTTTGAATCAGAGACTATTTACTAGCTGGTTCTCATAAATCAGGCCAGAGGAATAGAAATATTTATCATGGGCTACTATCATGTGACTTTAATATGACCAAATATTTTAATAAGATTGAAGAGGCTTAGACAGGAATGGTTAAAATGATGGCAGATCTTAAGGCATTAAGAGAAGAACCTAAAATTTTGAAGGCAAGCACTGCCCTTTAAACACGAAGCTCGAATGATGCCTGCACATTTTGCTAACCTGCCTGCTATGCCCCTGGCACCTGAGATGTGTCCCAGATTTATGGTACCTGGGTCATTTTCCTGACTACCTTTTCCATTTTATAAAAGCTATTAAATATAATTTATGAGAATGAAGAATACATTCTAAATGTGAGCACATTTACAACTGTTGGGGTGGGTCAAATGAAGGTGGTAGCTTGAGGCAGAGGAGAAAGCCCTGGCTGATGAGTCTATAATATCAATCCTAAAACTACCATGTGACCTTGATCAAGTCATTGCTTTTCTATAATCTTTATCTTTAAAATGAAAGGGTCCTATAGCACTATTTCCTATTCAACTCCCTATACAATCTGAATGCAAACAGGAGACTTATGTTTTCTGTACACACACACACACACACACACACACACACACACACACACACACACACACACATGACAACGGCTAATAACGAAAGGAAAATTACATTGCTTAGGATTTGTATGGGGAAATGATTGATATTAGGAAGCAGTCAGTGGGCTGACTGATACTCTCACTGTTCAATGTATATCTCTGAATATCTGCCTACTACCTGTAAAGTCTATATACATTAGATAGCACTCTAGGTCATGATGCATGTTACCATAGGAACTTTACTGTAATAGCATCTACATTAACAGAAGTCTTTTGGGATTATAGTTAATTCTTCCCTTGACAAATCAGCAAAGTGGTATGCACCTGGGTTCTTGCAGGAACCGCTAGCAGCTTAGTTGCCAAGCTGGTGGCTGATGCTCTCTTGCCCAGAATCTATCACTAGTTGTAGGGATGTCTAATTGTAGAAAGGAATTCCTGGTTTTGTCTTGATAAAATGTGAGGTATTAGGCAAATGAAATTTATACCCTGGAATGCAACAAAATCACTACTCTTCTGTTGCAGAAAGTCTGAAGAATTCCGAAATTTCTGCTCCCTTCGGGATGAGAAAAGCAACTTGGACAGGGTGATGGAAATATATATATAACTGAGTATATACAAAGCTACTAGTCATGGCAGAAATATCATTCCTTTGTTATCTTTAGAAGTATGAAGAAAAGTGGATTTCCAGATCAAACTATTTGTGTTTCATTCATATAGTTCACATATTCTTTCCCCCGCTGGTGAAGCTATGGTTGTTTCTTTACTCTATGCCTCTTCCCAAATGTGTTCATCTCAGAAGCATGGATGGCATCATGTCCATGGTCATGTACATACGAAATTTACACAAATCTTTGAAAAGGTCATCTATGAATAAGAATAATAATAGGTCTTTCTTGGAAGGGTGAATGGGGTTGCAATACTACTTTTCAAAGATGGGCTATATCAGTATATATTCAAATACTAATGGGAAAGATCCCAGGCAAAGAGACTACATGTACAGGGAAAGCTTGTTGTTGACAGTGTAAAAATTCCCAATGGAGAAGAAGGAAGATCCAGAATATCAGGATGGGAAATGGTCTTAGACGAGAGGAACACATTGTTAATGTGGCTGGTAGAGTTGAAGGGGAGGCTTACAAAGCTTTTGTAGATTCAGATAAAGGAAGCTGAAAATGCTCTTACAACTTTTGCTAGCCCCTGCTAATGATAAGGTGGGGAAAACGACAGGGAGTGGGGTTTTAAAGACAATAGTGAAAGTTTGAATTCATACTGGAAAGCAGGAGGAAGTTGGAGAAAGTATTAGTCAGTGCAATGTACAGGTATTTCCAAGGTTCAGTTGATGTGGGGACATTGGTTCACCCAAAGTGTATTTAAATGGTGGCGAATATAAGTTGTGTAGGGAATTAGTGAGGAGAAATGGCACACAACTGGAAGAACTGGCATCAGCTTATAACAAATTCCAATACCGAAAGGTTAATAAGAAGTTTCAGCAAGAAGTAAGAGATGTTGCGGTCATAGAGTTACATAATAGAAGGATGGTTAAGTGTTAGCAGCCAGTGGGCATCACAGGAAGCAGCCTGAAATGGGACTTTAACCATTTGAGAAGCCAGTTTCTTGGGAATTTACTTATGATGTTATTGGAGGTATCAAGTGAGGGCAGGGGTTGGAATTTGAGTAAAAATACTGTTGTGTATCAAATTTTTTTGCCAATGAGATGCAACAATTATGAGTTTGACAGAAGCCAGAAACTAGTAGAGAGTAGTCAAAGCAAATATTTTCAGCCTTAAAGGACAAGGATCTAAGACAAGCACAAAGGGAATGTAAACGATTATTTACATGCTTCACAACTGTGAAAAAAATGTCCATGGAATAACTGTAGAAATGATGTACTCAGAGGACAGCCAGGCTCCAACAAGGCAGGAAGGTCATAGAGGATGCCCTGATTATGTTGATGTATTTATAGTGTTCAGAATGGATGTATGTGAGAGGAATAAAAACCATGCTCAATGTTTCAGCATGACACTGATCTGAGGAGCAAGATGGGTTATTGGTGTGTGTGGGTTATTGATAGAGGGTGAGCACTGGGCTTACTGGGGAAGGCTCTGGGAATCTGGGGTTAGATCATTCTTTAGTTTTCGTTGCTTACCTCCAGGAATGAAAACACTCAGCCAATCAGCCTTGGGGTTAAGCGCTCATGCACCAGTTCATTTATTCAGTAGATCTCCTGGGCGAGTGGGCTATGCAAGTGACAATAGATACCAGATCCTTAGGGGTCACGAGAAATTTGTCTTTGATTCAACTAAAGCCTATCTAACAAATCCCTGCAACTCTGTCTACACCAGATTTCTTTTTGAATAAATCCAAACTAGTTCTCATTTTAGATTTTAATGTCTCTTTTACATTCCGTTTGAAATGTGCTTCTCTCCAAGATTAAGTATAGTTTATTCCTTCTCTGAAGTTGACATTTCTACTTAAATTTCTTGGCAGGGGGTATTTCTTGACTAACCCATGAAAGCCCTTATCCTTTCGTATAATGACTTATTTCTCTCTCTCTTTTTTTAGAAAAAATATTTATTTACATCTCAAATGCTGCCCCCTTCCTAGCCCCTCCTCCATTGCCCCTTTGCCTCTGAGAGGGTGCCCCCTGTATCTCCCCACCCTCAAGCATCAAGCAGGATTAGGAGCATCTCCCATTGAGGCAGAATAAGGCAGCCCTCTGCTACTTATTGCCCATGACCTTGTTCCAGCCCCTGTATGCTCTTTGGTTGGTCGCTCAGTCTCTGAGAGCTCTGAGGGTTCCAGGTTAATTGATACTGTTGGCCTTCCTGTGGGGTTCCTATTCCCTTCAGGGCCTTCAATCATTCCCTCATCTCCTGCATATGGGTCTATGACCTTCATCCACTGTTTGGCTGTGGGTATCTGTATCTGTTTCAGTCAGCTGGGTAGAGCCTCTCAGAAGACAATTATACTAGGCTCCTGTCTGTAAGCAAAATGGAGTATCATTAATATTGTCAGGGAGCAGTACTTACCCATGGGATGGGTCTGAAGTTGGGCTGGTTATTGGTTGACAATTCCTTCAGTCTCTGCTCCATGTTGGCCCCTACATTTCTTTTACACAAGACAAGTTTCAGGTCTTGTGGTTTTGTGGGTGGGATGGTGTCCTCAATCCTCCACTGGGGGTTCTGCCTGGCTACAGGACATGGTCTCTTCAGGATCTATGTCCCTATGATTAGGGATCTCTGCTAAGGTCACCTGCATTGATTCCTGGGAGCCTCCCTCTCCTAGGTCTCTAGAACTGCCTAGAGAGTCCTCCCAATCCCTCACCCCAAGCAGCTGCATTTTCCATTCATTCTCCTGTCCCTCTGGGCCTCCCCTCTGTCTCATCCCACACCTGATCTTGCCCCTCTATTTCTCTCCCAGTTCCTACCCAAGTCTTTCACATTCTTTACCTCCCAGGACTTTTGTTCCCCTTTCAAAGTGGGATTCAAGCATCCACACTTAGGCTTTCCTTCTTTAACTTTTTTGGGTTTATGGGCTATATCATGGGAATTTTGTACTTTATGGGTATTATTTATTTATCAGTGAGTACAGACCGTACATGTCCTTATGGTTACGGGTTTTCTAACTCGGGATGATATTTTTTAGTTCCATCCATTTGCCTGTAAAATTTATGATTTCTTGTTTTTATAAACTGTTTTTTTTTCTTTTTCTTTTTTTTGGAGCTGGGGACTGAACCCAGGGCCTTGCGCTTGCTAGGCAAGCGCTCTACCACTGAGCTAAATCCCCAACCCCGATTTCTTGTTTTTAAAAGCTGGATAAGCACTCCATTGTGTAAATGAACCACATTTTCTGTATCCATTCGATGAGGGACATCTGGGTTGTTTCCACTTCCTGACTATTACAAATAAGGCTGCTGTGAACATTGTGGTGCACTTGTCTTTGTGGTATGGTGGAGCATCTTTTGGGTATATACTCAGGAGCAGTATAGCTGGGTCTTCAGGTAGAACTATTTCCAATTTTCTGAGAAACAGCCAGATTGATTTCCAGAGTGGTTGTACAAGTTTGCAATCCCACCAGCAATGGAGGAGAGCTCCTTTTTCTCCACACCATTGCCAGCATGTGCTGTCCCTTGAGTTTTTGATCTTAGACATTCTGGTTGGTATAAGGTAAAATCTCAAGGTTGTTTTGATTTGCATTTCCCCATGATTAAGAATGTTGAACATTCTTTTTTAAAATACATTTAAAAAATTTTTTTATTAGATATATTTCTTTACTTATATTTCAAATGTTATTCCCCTTCCCAGTTTCCTGTCCATAAGCCCCCATTCCCTTCCCTCCCCTCCCCTGTATGAGTATTCTCCCTAAATATCCCCCATATTGCCCCCCCCATATTTCCCTGCACTGGGGGTCCAACCTCGGCAGGACCAAGGGCTTCCCCTTTCCCTGGTGGAACATTCTTTTAAGTACTTCTTACCCACTCTAGATTCCTCTGTTGAGAATTCTCTGTTTAGCTCTGTGCCCCATTTTTAATTGGGTTCATTGGTTTGTTGGAATCTAACTTGTAGGCCTAAATTTTTTGTAGTCTTTTTGGTAAATGTTCAACCTCTCCTCTTGCCCACCACCCATCAGAGGCAGTGGAAAATAAAGGTTATTAGGATATGGGGGAAGTGGACCTGTTTAGCAATAGTTCTTTGGGGGGAGCTCAATCTTTTTGTCAGCAGTTCAGTACCATAGTAAACACCAAAATATGAATCAGCAGCTTTAGTCCAGTCCTCTCGGTAGGCAGACACCATGCACAAACCAGCAACTAAAATTCAATCCTGAAGAGACTGCCAGGCTTGACCATTGGCCTGAGGCAAGGCCATGGAAGTGGCAAGAAGCCACAGGAATGTCAGCAGAAGTTCTTTGGAGAGTTTCTCTTAATGTTGGCATTACCACAAGCTGAGCTCAACCACACTATGTAAGGTGAACCAACATATATGTGTCCTTAGGGAAGATTAGCAATGCAGAGCAAACCAAACCAATGCTCCTCTCCCACTGTCTGTGGGGTTCATATTTATACTCCCTCTTCAATCGTCCTTTCTTGTGTCCTCTACAGCAAAAGATCCTTTCACCTGTATCAGCTTCAGGAAAATATTCTTTCACATGTGTCCTTTAGCAAGACACTCTTTCACCTGTGTGCCCCAGCAAAACATCATTTGACCAAACTGATTTTCCAAAGAAATGAGAAATCTCTACTTCCTTACCTTCTTTTTTTTTTTTCTTTTTCTTTTTCTTTTTTTCGGAGCTGGGGACCGAACCCAGGCCTTGCGCTTCCTAGGCAAGTGCTCTACCGCTGAGCTAAATCCCCAACCACTTCCTTACCTTCTTGAGTTCTTTATATATTTTGGATATTAGCCTTTAGGAGATGTGGGACTATTTAGATAGTTTACCTGATCTTGATTTAACTTCAGTAAGCGGTATCTATCTAAAAAGTCCTCCATTTCAATTAGATTTTCCAGTTTTGTGGAGTATAGGCTAATAATGTTTGAAATTTCCTCAATTTCTGTTGCTATGTCTCCCTATTCATTTCTGATTTTGTTAATTTGGACATACTGTCTCTCTGCCTTTTAGTTAGTTTGGCCAAGGGTTTGTCTATTTTGTTAATTTTCTCAAAGAACCAACTCTTGGCTTTGTTGATGCTCTGTATTGTTTTCTCTGTTTTTAATTGATTCATTTCAGCCTGGAGTTTGACTATTTCCTGTTGTCTACTCATCTTGGGTGTGTTTGCTTTTCTTTGTTCTCCAGCTTTCAGGTGTGCTCTTAAATTGCTAGTATGAGATTTCTCCAATTTCTTTATGGAGGCACTTACTGCTATGTATTTTCCTTTTAGTACTGCTTTCATTGTGTTTCATAAGTTTGGGTATGTCGTACCTTTATTTTCATTAAATCTAGAAATTCTTTAATTTATCTCTTATTTCTTTCTTGACCAAGTTCTCATTGAGTAGAGAGTTGTTCAATTTCCAAGAGTATGTGGGCTTTTTGTTGCCTTTGTTGTTGTTGAAGTCCAGCCTTATTCCATGACGATCTGATAGAATGCAGGAATTTATTTCATTCTTTTTGTATGTGTTGAGGTGTTTTATATCTAATTACATGGTCAGTTTTGCAGAAGTTTCTTCAAGGTAATGTTGAAGGGCAACAAGTTGATCCTGGACTGCAGGTGGAGGTGTAGATCAGGAGGAAGATGGAGTTCCAACTGGGGCAGGGCAGAACCTAGACTGCTAGGTTTGGTGGGATCCTAGAAGGAAAGGAGATTGGGGCAGGGATCTTCTTTGTGTCCCAGGTTAAAGCAGACCTCCTGGGAGGCAGGTGAATCTGAGAGGTGGGGTTGCAAGTGATGATCCACAGCTATAGGTCTTATTTCTCTTTTCTTCTTGTTACATATTTATCAACTGATCTGCTCATCATGTGTGTCACGTACCAGAATATAAGTTTGTGAGGGCAGACACTCTGGATTGTTTGTTTTCTTCTGTGATGTTCAAGAATGTCTTATTTTTTAGCAGATACTTTCTTAAGTATTTTTGATTGATGACAAAATGAATTAAATACTGATTCATAAAGTAGATACTGAGTTACCTCTTCCATAGATATCTAAAACTTTATCTGGTTGTCTGTGGTATTTTTCAAGATGATTTTTGCATTGAGGGAGAGATTTGAAGTACCTTCCCTTTTATTTCCATTCTAATTTTTCTGATAGTTCTTTTGTCCATAACTTAGGTTAATTCTTGGACAAATAATTGTGTGAAATGGAAGAAATACTCAAGAAATTGTATAAAAAGTTCTCACTAAAATGTTTGCAATCCTAATTAAAGAACATACTTTGACAATTATATACCAAGATAAATCTGGTTTCATTCCAGGGCTACAAGGTTGGTTCCATACATGCAAACTAATACACTCTTTGAAATGCAGCACAAAAATAGATTGAAGAGAAGAAATCACAAAAATAATCAAGGTAGAGAAGACCTTTGACACAGTTCCCTTTCAGCATGGGTCTCCCATCTAACATAATCTAATTACAAAATTCCTCACAGATCTGCCTGTAGATTTGTCTCCATGGTCACTCTAAGTCTATCAAATTGACAAGCCATATTATCTATGACCTGTCCACTCTTTGTCAACTTTATATCTTAGGAAATAATTTTCAAGTCATGAATTTCCACCTTTTGTTCATATTTGCTCATCACTATCTCAAAACGCCAAATGTATTCAATTCAACCTCTCAAGTTCTCTTAGTCTCTATCAATTCCAGAACTGTTCAAAAGTCCAAGGTCTCCTTTTAGACTGAAAGCAACCTCTTAGTTGTGTATCCCTGTATAAAAAAAAAAAGCAAATCATATACTTTCAATATTCAGTGACCCATAGTAAACATTCCAACTCCCAAATGGAAAAACAAAGCCATAACAAGGAAAGATGGGGCCAAAGGAAAACTGAAACCTAGCAGAACAAGTATACAATCTCATAGTTCTATCTTGGACTTCAGGGACCCATGATGGAATTACCTGGATTCCAAGAGCTACGGAAGCTACTCATCACACATATAACACCTCTTAGTTAGCTCCACTTCTTGTAGGCAGTTTTCCTCAGCATCTGCTCCATGGCTTCAAAATCTACCAAATCTTGGAGTCTCTATTGAAACTTATCTTTCACCCGTGTGACTTCATGAAATGACCCTTCACAGCTTCCTTGTAGGGACTCTAACTATACCTTACATTGTCTGGTTTCAATAGCTTCTGGTACCTGTCACAAGAGTCTGTGTCTACCTACTTCACTCTTGTATGTTTTGTGCCTATAAAACTAGTCCATGTGGATGCAGCTACTAAGATCTCCTGCCAGGGCAAGAATCCTTGGAACTCACTTTCCATGGCTTTTGTCTACCCAAATAGTTATTTTGAAGGAGAGAACTCTTTCAGGCTGTTTGCTTTTGGATAGATTTTTTTCCCCACAATTTAGAGTCTTTAATGTGTTGTGGTCTTGCTCTTTATTTGTTATTATTTACAACTTTAAACTAGTCCAAGCACACTTTCTTGCCAAGTATCACCCTTTTTATAGATTTTTGCTCTGTCTCTCTGCTTCTCTGTCTCTGTCTCTCTCTTCTCTCCTCTCTCTCTCTCTCTCTCTCTCTCTCTCTCTCTCTCTCTCTCTCTAGATTGGAATAAAGAAAATGAATCATAGCCATGATAGAGCTTGAATGCTATATTGTCTTGAAATTTCCCCCACCAAAATTTAATCCGTTACTGTTGAATTATGGCCCACGCAAGTTCACTAGACATGGGGGAAATAAAGCTGGATTCCTTTCCAGAATGTAGCAAGATTAGTCTCTTAGCATTTGAAGAGGCTCTCTCTTCTGTCTTTCACAGTTTCTATTGAGAAACTAGTTGTTATTCTGATGGATTTCCTTCATATGTGATGTGTAATATTATATTTTTCTTGCTGCTTTCACTACCTTCTCTTTGTTTTGAATATGTAGTGTTTTAAGTATAATGTTTCTTGGGGAGTTTCTTTTCTAGCCTCCTGTATTTGGAGTTCTTTTATCTATATGAGTCTGGCCTTTACTTCATTTCTCCACAAAATCCATCCTGCCCCCAATCTCACTAGCTGCATCTTCAGCCCACAATCAGTACAATGTATACACAGTCAGCACGCAAAGAATAATGAGTGCTTGTGTTCAGTCTTTTTTGTAATAATTTGGTCTGTAACCCTGTGGAATGGTGCCACTCACCATTTATACTTAGGGTGGGTATCTCAGCTTAATTTATTGAATCTAGTAACCCCCTTACAAACATGCTCTGAGTTTTGTCTCAAAGTTATCTTTAGGTCTTGTCAATTTGACAATATAAACCATCACAATATTTCAACAAAATAATGGCTGTGTGAACAACTGATAGCCAACATTATAGTAAATGAGAAACAATTGAGTGTATTCCACTAAAAATCTATCATGAGATAGGGTGTCCAACTCTCTCCACTCTTATTTAGTATAGTCCTCAAAGTTTTAACTAGAGTCATAAGAGAAAAGAAACAAATAAAAGGGGATATAAATGGGAGAGAAGATAGTAAAAATATTCCTATTTGCAGAATCAATATTTTTCTCCATGAGAAAAGAAAGGAAAAAACCAGTTTCATCAGACCTCCATTTATTGCAGATATCATGACATACTGTGAACAATTTGCAGTATCCAATGTGATAAATGGAGATATTTTGTAAGTGATGGTGTAGGGATGATTCCCTATTTTACTGCTCTTGGAAAAACTAGGATCTTCACCTCTGCCAACAGGCAGCTACTTGTTAGACATCCAAGTAAGATTATCAGTGACCAAAGTACTATCAGTGCACATGTAAGCAGGTTAACCTCATGTGAAGCTAAGGTGAGCTATCTCAGGTAAATCCTATTAAACTTGCCAAACTATCACACCACAAGTGCAAAGAACAAGTCTTGGCTTGGAGAAGAGTTCTGACAGAAGGGGTGTCTGAGATTGTGAAAACAAATGACTCAGAAGTCAAATTGTGGGTCCAAACTGATGACCTATGTCTCACTTAAGACAGTTCTGTAGATTGATTTTTCTAAGTTCTGTTTTATTTAGAGATCTTTAGACAGCTCTTTCTCTATTTTCTACCCCTGACCCTTCTCTAAGCAGTTCCCATTTATTCTTAAAAATTCTCAGTCTTTTATTTTACATATCAATCCAGTCACTTAGTCCAGGTTTTCTTTTGAATCCTATGAATCAGCATCATGTGACACCAGCTCCTAAATTCTTAGTAGACAGCAAGCACACATTTTCTTTCAACATTGCAAAAGAATTCAGAGATCTGCCTGCCTCTGTTAAGCACAGATAATAAGCTAGCTGGGGGGGGTACCATGCCCTGAAGTTACCATTTTTACCATATCTGGGCCTAACCTTGCTCTGTTCCAGGCTGACCCCAAACTAAGGAATCTGTCTGACTTTTTAGGAAGAAACAAAGAAAAGCTTAGCTGGGTAGGATCTCCTGTGATCACCATTTCTAATCTCTATCTCCTTCCTTATTACCTTTCTGATAAGTTGACTCACACTGCAGCTACTTTTGTTCCTTTAGATTCATGAAGACCCTCATAATACATATTGCATCCTTATATTTTGCATAATTAAGAAATTATATATATTTAAACTCATGTTTTTAGAGTTATTTTCCCCAGCCTTAAGGGCGGTCAAGAAGGTCTCAGAGTTTACTATTTTGATGAGCAATTAGCTTCACCTTTGCCTCCTGGACTTGGGCCATCTCTGATTAATGCATAGAGTCATTAACATTAACAGGGGGAACATTTTTTGAAGGAGGAACATAAAATATGTACATTATTATACAAACAAGCTTTATGCCCACAGCTGCCATTGACCACTCATGGAGGCCCATGCTTGTTGGCTGTCCTAGGGGAATTTTGATCCTACCAAGGCCATGAGGGACCTAACACACAAGCAAAATCAAAACCAACTAACCAACCAACCAATCAACCAACCAACCATCCAAAATAGTGCAACAACGATAGCAACAACAACAGACCACTCAAATAATAACAAAGTCATTGACAATTAGCCATTAATTTTTTTATAGTTCAGAAGGGACCCAAAGCAGAAAAAGAGACCCAGAAAAGGCTGGGTATATCAGTGCTGAATGTAAACAATTTGCTTGGCATCTGTCTTATCTATGCCTAATTAAAAATAAACCCAACCATCTGAAAAATAGTATTTTAGTGAAAATCTAAAGCTACTAGATAAGATAAATTGAAATACTTTAATATAACTCCAAAATAATAGGATGCTTTCAATTTTGAAACCATTTTGTTTACAAGCCCACACTATTAATGTGGACCAAGAGTAAGATACTGAATGAGAATATATCATACTTGTAGCAATGGAAAAGCTTGCTGCTTGCAGAGTCTGCTCAGCAAAATAATGTATGATAATATAGACATGCATAAACCACTTTTAAAGTAACAGAGCTAGAATTTACTCAAGCTGTCTTCTGAATGTGTCATCTGAGATTTTTTTCCCTGCATGATAATCTGCATGTAGTATCAGTGGGAAGAAAGTCTTTCTCTTTGCTCTACTATGACCTTTTAATGGATGGGTAAAAAAAAAACAGACACATACATTGTACTTATGACTTTTTCATGTCCCTTAAAAGCCCTATTTTTTACTTACTTAAAAAAGGGAATTAACATGTATTATGAGACATGTTTTTAAAATGGTCATGTTTATAACAGAGAGTAACATGTTAAAGCTATTCTACAGCTTGTATCCTGCAGCTCTGTTAGACTGGTGAAAATTGTTCAGATACCTTATACCAGGCTCCTGATCCTTCCTCTTCCATTATTCTCCGTGTTTGCTTCCTGAATCATTAAATGAATGCGATAGTGTATTTACCTTTCATGGTGGTTGATTGATTGAACAAATGAAATAATAGATACACAGACATGTAACTACACAGAATGGCATTATTATGAAATATATACTTGTCTTCATTGCCAGTCAATACTGTTCTTAACATCACCATCTGTAGATATGGCAATGGTTATTTCTATCCAGAAACATGTATTGATGAGCATCAATAATTCAAAAATATTTAAGCTTTATCAATCTCTATAAATAGTATATTAAACATTGGCCTTGTGCAGATATAGAAAGAGAAGCTAAAAATTAATTTAGCTAAGGTCACTTTGTGAATCTGTGTCTTAGCTGAGTCTAAGTACTGAGGCCGTGCTGAGGCCACAAATTACTGTATTTATTTTAATATGTATCCTCAACTGGAAGCTTAGATTATGAAATATACTCAGAAAAATAAAGTTTCTGTTTGTGGCTGGTTGGCAGTTAAAGTGACAAGTACCATAATTGTTACATGCCCTCACTGAAACTAGAACATAGGCTACCAGGCTTAGAAAAGGCCACATGTCAACAACTTCCTATTTTTCCTTATTCCAAGATAAAATCTTTCACGTTATATATCACCCAGGAAAGGCCATCTGTCTACAATTGCTTAGCTGGTGAAAGAGGTTTTCAGGTTAGATGTATTACTATGGCTTTGTTTGAACTTTATTTTTCCTTCTTCTCTGTGGATCTGGGACTCAGTGATCTCTGCCATAATTTATGATACCAAGAAAGTTTCAGGTGGAGGGGGTCTTACCAAGTAAAAACCAAGAAGCGGAGCCTTCAATTGGGGGATTTTGATGTTGATCATTAGGGAAAGCCAAAATGGAAGGCTGGGTCATCTTCAGTAATGAGGAGGATGGAGAGAATTTTTGTGCCCTGAATGGATGTTTCTATTGGCATCCAAACAGCTGTGCTCTGAAGGCTTCTGCCTTGCCATCCCATAATAAAATGAACCCCTCAGAGTTCCTTATGAGTTTCTGACTCACTTTTCTTCTTAGTGTGTCTTTGTGATTTGTGTGAGGGTGGGGTCTACCACAGCATTTGTAAAGGTCCAAGGACAATGTTGAGATTTGAGTTCTCACCTTCTACATTGTATGAGACAAGGGTTCTACTCCCTGAACAAGTGAGGTGAGCTGTCCCAATAACATCATTTTATTCTCTTGTCTCAGCCTCCCATCTCCATGCAAAGGGTGCTAGGATTACAGGCTCACTTATGCAACATCCTCTGGATGTTATGTGGATTCTGGAGATCCAAATTCAGGCAATTAAACTTGCAAGCATTTTTACCCACTAAACCCATCTCAGCCACCCATGACCCATGTTTGCAGTCCTAGCTACCCAGATTAGAGATAGGTTATTGACTTGGGATGACCTTTCCAGGTCTTTCCCTGGGAACTTTTGATGCCTTGGGAGTCAAAGCAGTAGTTGGTCTTTACAGATTGCTTGAGAGGAGAAGCTGTGAGCCATCTGCCTTCTTTTAGTGTGAAGAAGTAGAGAAAGCTGATTAGCATAGAGAATAGTCAATGTACTTCTTAGGTAGGTGCCGTGAGTATATATTCTGTAATGCAGATAGAGGAAATTGTGTCTTCAAATAAGCACATCTCTATTATATTTTAAAGAAATCTCATGCATCTTACGGTAGACTTGAACTATCTGTATATACAAGAATGTTCATGAACTCTGATTCTTCTGCCTCTACTAGTTACTGCTAAGATTACAGAAATATGCCATCATGTGGTTAGCATATTTTTATTTATAACCCAACAACTCCAAATTTAGCTATGTATTCAATGGTAAAAATTTGTAAAATGAATGAAATAAAAAGAAATGAGTACATAAGTTGTCACGTTGTTGGATTACCATGAGGCAGTAAAGTTATCCAAAAGGAACTCTATTAACATACATTCATATGACATGTATAATTTTGGAAATAATTATAGGAGTGCAGGTCTTTGATAGTCCTATGGCCTATAGAGGAATGATCTGCATGAAACAATAAG